>NC_051184.2:82769285-82808582 GCF_013339695.2 Rhipicephalus sanguineus | reverse complement strand
AAGAACAGCAAGTCTCCTCGCAAGGTTTTTGTTCGGCGTGCTCTAAGAACCGCTACATACGTTCTCCGCGTCTTTGCATATCGGCAACCTGTGAAAGTTTTACTTGACCCGACCGTCTACCTCGCCTGCATCGTCCGCACATGGAGGCTCTCATGTACTGCCGACATGGGATGCTTCATGTCCACGGGCGCCCTCAGTCCCACCTCACGGGCTTAGTGGAAAAACACACAGAGCACACTCTATTGAAAATACACTCAAAACATTTCTACGGAACGCTCATGGTAATATCGCTTGCCTTCACAAATTACTGCTTCCATGCGGTGAAGTTTACTATTTTTGAGCGATTTGCATTCATGTAGACAGATAGAGGTTAGTACCCTACGAAAATCTCGAAATCTCTTGCCTAACTTGTACATCCTGAGCAAAAGTATACGGACAGGCGCGTGCGCGTGCCGAAATTGCCGTCCGCAGTCGAGAGCATTGCTTTGGCGAATGCGCGGCAAGACAAACGCTCTCGACAGCACATGGCACGCCACTAGAAGGCGCAGAGGGTAATTCGGCGCGCGCCCCCGTGGTTTGTATACTTTTACTCACGGGTGTACGTGCATTCACGTTCATCTAGTCAGATGACTTGCTGCTGCAGGATCTTCATCCGTCTTTTCAATACCTAGGATCCCAACGTGAGTGGGGACTCATCAAAAACGAATTTGTCTCTCTTCACTTAGTTTTGATAGTATGTTTAGGATTTCAACTATGATAGTTTAGTATTGAAATCATGTGCTGATGGTTTTCACAGCTCTTAAAGAATGGGCATGAATTACCAATTCCTGTTTCACGTTTGTAATATTTGTAGTACCATCCACATTGCATAACTTTCAGTAGTGTCAACTGTGGCGAACTCTGTTGTCGAACCATGCGCTCTTATTACATTCTACGGCACTGTTCATATAAGTGTGCGCCTCAATCTCTTGGCGTAAAATTCTGCGTAATTAAGTGTTGTTCGTTTGCTGTACAATAAGAATGCCCTATAGTATGTTTCACACGCCGTGTCTTGTTTTTTTAGATAGGTTAGAGAAATACGAAGAATATTGTGAAATCGTTCGTAGAGGTGATCATGGAGCTTTTATAAAGGAATGTGTTCAGTACTATTGTTGCATTCGTAACATTTGTGTTTGTACCTTAGTATCAGCGGTCGAATAGCAGCTGAATTGTTTGTGTAGTGTAGTCGTGTGTCAGTGTGCGTGAGAATAGTATGAAAGTATGCGGTGTGGCAATGAAGGAATCAAGAGAACGTATGTACACATGAATGCGTTATTCTGTGATCATGGACGGTTTGTTACTTTTCAAGTACAGCTGGGGATGGGCGAGATCCACCAGAACCGGTCGCCAAGCGTAGCCCTTATTATAATATCCAGCGCCAAAATGTGAAAGCGTGAGTGATGAAATGTCAACGCTTTTAAAAGGGCACAGAAAGTCAAAGAAAGGAACAATTGATCATATTGAAACGCGCTCTTCGCGGAACTTATTTACAGCAGTAGGATAGCGATTGTTGTTCGATTCCCACGATCAAAAAAAAAAAAAAACAACCTTTGTCTGCCGCATTTCTAAGAACTAACAGATAGTCATACGTATACGTGACAGAATGTATTTGTGCCCTTTGTATTGAAGCCTGCTGCAGTTCCCTTTCAGAGTAAGTACTTGGCAAAATAAACACGGCTCAAAAGATGCCAGTTTACTTCGAGCGAAACGCTATGGTACAATGTGTATTTTACAGCACGGGGCATGCTGTGCCGTTGCGGCGAGAGGCAGCGGCCACAATTCCGTTACGATGACATCATGCGATCTCTGCGAACATTGGCTCTGCCTAAAATTTTGATTATGCGGGGGAACAATCTCAAGAAGACCTGAAATACGTTTGCATTTTACTGCTGGGCTGACACAAAGTGAGGAAAATGCATCTACTGTTTCATGCGTAGGTGCGGTGCTGTGTATGCTACGCAAGAAGTCTGTTATCAAACATACATCTGAGCGCGTTTCATCGTTAACCATGACGGTTTCAAATGTTCGCATGAACCTGTATGTCACGCGCCACGACGGGCTGCAAATTAAAAACTATAAATGCAAGAAACACAAAATGGCTACATATCGTATACAACTATTCATATTATAAGTGCTTGTGTAGCAAAAACCGCACACACCACAAGAGAAGACGACGGGAGGCGCTGTTGTTTCTGTATGCGTCTTTTTTAGCGGTATTAATCATAATGTGAACAGATACCACTTGCTCAGCAAAAAAGTTCTTCTAACAACTTTTACCAAAACTTGCCAATCTTCAAGCTATGAAACGTTTCATTGCAACAAAGCTGTATATCCCTAGGGTTACATGCATTTTTCCTGTGCGTCCACAAACACGCATGTGTCACAAAAAACTAGGCTCCACTGGTCTAGTAAAAATGAAAAAGGGTACCGACGGGTGGCTAACATCAGTTAAGTTTTGTGAATGAATGCTAGCACACGCGGCAAGTCAGGACAAGACAACGCATGTCGTGAAACGGAGAATGCGGCAAAAACACGCAAGTACCGTGCTGCTGAAATAGACAGCTTTAATGTAGCACATGCTAATTAAAAAGGGACATCCTGGAGAGATATTTCAGATTTAGTTTCAGGGCCGGTGCTTGATTGTCCATGGTCTGCCTTATGTGTCACCTCTGTTTTGTATGCTAAACAGCTTCCCTAGTCATCCACCTTTACATGTGAGGAATGCCTCACAATTTTTATCACTCATCTTAAGTACAGACAAATTTCATGCAGCAACTGCTAAAAAGCAAACTCATTTGTGTCGCAAACGCAGCTGCCGCAAAGAAAGTTCACGCCTGCAGTGATCAACAATGCGGAGGCCAGCGTTGCACGCTATGTATGAAACGAAGTTTAGAACACCACTATACAAGACAAAGGGCCAACAGGTCAGGAGCAGCTGCCGGTAAGTTAAATCTGAGTCCAAATGTCGACCTCATC
Organism: Rhipicephalus sanguineus; assembly: GCF_013339695.2. Classification (NCBI taxonomy): domain Eukaryota; kingdom Metazoa; phylum Arthropoda; class Arachnida; order Ixodida; family Ixodidae; genus Rhipicephalus; species Rhipicephalus sanguineus. The sequence continues at coordinate 82,805,567 of NC_051184.2, read as the reverse complement.
AGGCAGTTGTGTAATTCTCTTCAGATATGTGCAACGCAAATCTGCGAAGAGTTTGGAGAAGTAGCGTTTCTGCTTTCAATGACGTAGCGCATCATGAGCTAGTCAAATGTCAGCTTCAGAAGTTAACATAACGCGCATGGCTGCAAAGTTCGCTCAGCTAAGGAACGGCTAGACATGTACTTATTCATAGGAAGCACTCCACGAATCCTGTTTGCCATTTTAAAGTTCGCTAGGTCGCCAGCTTATACCGAGTGTCATCACACAGAAGTGAAATATTAATTTCGTAAACGTGTAAAAGTCAAGGCGTCCGTGTAATGCGAGATGCATGGTGAACTTTTCTTTCAGGCAGAGGATGGACTTGTACCTGGGGCGGCAGTGACATTTCAGGCGTCATAGGTACCTGTTTAGTTATTTTCGGACGCATGTGCCCTTAACGTGCTGCAGTTTCATATGGACGAAGGGCAGAAATGTCTTTAGGTTTTGAATGTGAGAACGTAGCAGCTGTCACATTTTACTGAATGACCTGCCCTTCCAAATGAGTCAGATAATGTGCGTTGCTGTGCACTGTTGTCTATCGACTGCCAGTTCACAAAAATAATAAAAGTGGGGTCCTAACTTCACTCGGCTTGCTGTGCTTTCTCATTGAGCATAGAGGGTGGCGTGTAAATAACATGGAAAAAGATTCGCATTGTCATGAACGAAAAGGTGTCCTGCTGCTGCGCTTATAGAACTTGTGAAATTTTTATACTGAGTGCACGCATGAACGCTGAAAATGGTCACCACAAGCGTCTTCAAGCTGCCGTGGTATAATTCGTCTCCTACAAAAATAGCTGATGTATTTGGTCTGTGCGCTTCGAATGACTGACCTTTTCATGAAGTAGATATTGCTGATTCGCTTGCATCCTACCTCCTCGTTCTCGCACTCGAACTTGACCAGTTGCGATTCGAGACCATTTCAGACCTTCGAAAGCCTTCGCAATTTTGCTATGTTACTCGAGCGCTCAATTTCAAAGCACGTCATCGGAGAACCCAGCAGAACCGTTGTCTCTACGTTCTCTCTATGTTCCATGCGGGTTTTCTAACCTAAAAGGGCTGCCCTAGGTTGAAAGAAGGAAAACAAACTGAGAAGGGGCACCTAAACGAATTCATGTGATATCTACGTTTCGAGAACGTTACTACTTGCTTAAGTTATGCCACTGAGTTTAGCGCTGTGACAGAACGTTGCAGAGCTCGTAGGTGGTGTTCCACAGAGCCGAGTCTATCGTGTTACACCAATTATTCATTTCCTTGTGTACTGCGCCTTCCTCTCCGTCTTGCAGCCCTCTCCGAAGTACAGAGCTCAAGATTGGAGGTTTCTGGTTAACCTCCCTTTCTGTCGTTTTCATTTCACTTCTTGACAGGTTTCGAGTGGCATGAGCAGGATGACTATGCGCCTCTCCCAACGGGCGAGCACGTTGCGTCGCTCTAGCTCGCAGTGCTCGTTCTTCAGCCGCCCGCTGTGCCTTTTGCGTTCTCGGATACTTGCCATCAGATAGAAAGGTTCTTGTTTGCCGACTGGACAGAGTCTATTGCTCGTATGACAGCGTCTTTTGCTCGTATGGGTTGGGAAATATACGTGCTCGTCGTCGTGAATTACGCTGGGAATAGGCAAGTGCGCGAAGAGGAGCAGGCGAGCGTTTGTTGGTGGTTTACCTTCGCATGGTGGCATGTTGCCGCAGCGGCGTGGTTCCGAACGAGTGCAGCGTCGACGCCTCTCCACAGCGGATCACGTGGCGTGACGTCACGCCTGCCACACTTGCATCCCCGCGGCTCAAGGTCATTACTACGCGATGAATGACCTTGAGAGACAGCATTTGTTGTCACAAGCTAGCTCCACATAGCCAATGACCGAAGTTCACATCCAAAAGGTTAATCCAAAAATCGGCATACGCAGGGTAACACACACATTGACCGAAAGTGATCCTGTTCCCGAAGTGCAGGAGCCCGACCTCTGCCCATTTGACCACGGACTCCCGAACGATCTAAGTTGGCTGTGACGTTTAGAGACGGACATTGTGGAGAGTGTGGAAAGTGCCTCAAAGTTGCTACTGAAGTTATAGAAGCAAATGCGCCCCGCATCGTGCCGAAGCTCGTGCAAACGCCGAGAAACCTGCACACATTTTATTAAACCGGAAAAATACTTCGCGGAAGAGTGTCCCGATATATCGAAGGCCTAGGAGAATGCATAGTAACAAGAAATGCTCTGGGAAAAGTTGGCTGATGCTCGGCAAAGACGTTATTACAACGAATGTTTGCAGTTACAGACACGTCTTTATATTTTTACTCACATTTTATTATTGCGATAGCATTTATATGGACACTCTCGGCCGATTTTTTGCCGTCGCCGTCATGTCCCGAATATGTATATATATGTATATATATATATATAAAAGGCACAAAAAATTAAAGCAGAAGAAAAAGATTTCGAAGTACCCGACCGGGGATTCGAACCATCGACCCCTCGCTTCCCAGCGCGCTGCGTTAGACAACTGAACCACGCGCCATGCATGCGCCGGAGAATAATGACGAGCTATTTATACACGCCACTTACCGCTGGCGGTAAGCGAATGTCGAGGAGCGTGAGCGTGTTTTCTATCACGCAACGCTCCTACATTTTCTTTCAATTTGAAAACTGCCCTTCAGACGCGCCCCACAAAGTGGCCCCTTTCTGTACCTACTCGTGATTTGGAAGGAAAAAAAAAAACGTGAATCTTCCGTGAATTCTGCCCAGTACATCATCACCGACGTGAGATCGGGCGCGTTTATACTAAAGGTTCGATGAGTTATGACGACTTGCAGCTCACTTTAATTTTACTTGTACGCTGTGAATTTTCATTGTTTAGAAAACCATCGCTTTAGAAAACATCTGGCGTCTTTCGTTAAGCAGCTGGCGTCTTTTCGTTTTGCTTTAGAAACATCTGGCGTTCTTCCGTTTTGCTTTACAAAACATCTGGCGTCTTTCGTTGGTTTATTTCATCAATCAACGGCGTTTTGAACAAAATTTTTATTGTTTAATCACGCACAGGAGAAATCTCACCAGGCACTACCTTGGAGGTAAAGAATGGCTGCTAATGGGAATGAGAGACAGAAGAAGTCGGCTTTTAGCTACCGCTGCGAATTTTTATTGTTCAACAACGCACAGGAAAAATCTCCCACCGGCACCACCTTGGAGGTCAAAGCGTAAGACTGGTTACGCACTACGACTAAAAACACCGGGCAAACCTTGCGTCAGACGCCCCCGTGTGGCAGGAGAAGCAGAGGGGTCACTCCACGTGCCGCAGTTTAAGAGAAAAAAAATATCTAAGAGCGTCTGCTTCTCCATTGTCGACACTTGCAGCGCGTTTTCTCAAGCACAAAGGCATAACCACTGTGACAGTTGTTAGTTCACGCTTTTCCTGTGTATGACTGTGAGTTCTTTTCGGGCGGTCCTTCTTTATGCTTCAGCGGCGTCCTGCTAGTGTCGAGCGGCTTCTCGTTCTTCGTGTGACATTCCACTTGCTTGCTATCCCATTCAATTGCTTCGCCCTTGCCGCGAAACTTACTTTCTTGGCATTTAATTGTGTTTATTTCCAATTGCTCATCTTCATTCACTTCTTAAATTTATATTCTGTTTCGGTGGCATGGGCATTTTGTTCGTCTTGGCGCACTTTACTTGTCCCATAGCGGCAGCAATAAACCTATTGTTCGTATGGCGTCCATTGTGACTGGTCCTCTGTTTTTTGCTTTCACTTTACGCTAGTTAGGCTAGAAGAAAAGAAAGTCAGTTAAAAATGCTGCCAGCCGGCGCATGTGTATTTGCATCCGGCTCATTTTTACTCTTCGCGCAGATGGAAATGAAAAATTATTCTACACGCACCCCACTTGTATAAACATTGAACGGAAGAGCGTTCTAAAGCTTTTCGGTTTGCTCAAAAACAAAAGATTACGGATTGCAGGTATTCAGAAGAAAACTGAGGAAATCATTGCATATATGTACCTACATGTTCTGTTTATTAAAAGGCTCTAAATAAATGACCTTAAACCAGAGAGGGCATCCACAGCCTACTTTACTGCATTTATGAAGATATTGAGAGTTAGAAAAATTACCGACTATTACGGTGCTCCCTAATGCGAAATGAGGGTGCAGTTCGATGCGGGATTTCATTTGGTTATATATTGAGGCAAACGATTTCAGATAGACGTGTGTCCGTACATATACACAGTAGCCATTACTTTTAGTTTAAGTTTGAGTTTATTGAAATCTTTATTTGGTTTTCAAATATTTCAGTTCAGTTTTTTTATATTGTCATTGATTATTGTTCTGTTTGTTTCAATTTATCTTTATTTTCTGCTTCGGTGGTGCAAACTGCACTTAGCGACAACTATTTATATTAATTTATTTATACTTTATTCTGTATTGATCTGTTGTTATCTTTTATTTTACGAGCTTATTTTTATTTCCCCTGAAATTTATTTTCTGTTTCGGTGGCGGAGGTATCATAGTAATCCAGTTGACCTCGGCAAAACAAGAGCGTCGCGTGGATCGAGGTGTCCAAGCGAAGAGATATTTCGCTACGCTCGTTGGATCCGGACATGGGACGGCGCTCAAACCAGGAGCATATGGGTTGTGCCCTAAAATCATGGCAGCGAGAAATGGCATAGGCTACGCCTCTTCAAACGAATAACTAGGAGATATACGCACACTATGGAGCACACATTCACACGACGTATGCCACGCGATTATCCGGCTTGTGCAGCACGTCTCGAACTACATATCTGTGAATGAGCGCGCCTACGGTACACAAAATGTGTGGGATATTTTACCACACATTTTATGTGAGGTACATAAAACGGGATGGAACAAACGGGCGCAGTCCGCACCGTAGTGTGATCAACACGTGGGCATTTATTAGCAGCTTTTACACTTTTACAAGGGCGAGCTCGCCAGCCGCATCTAATAAAAGACCAATGTCAACATGATAAATGGCCGAATATAATGTTATTGCAATAGACACAAAACATAACACATACAATGTACCGCGAATGGGGCGTTGCTGACGTTCCACTCACCACGGAAGTCAGCGGAACGTGCCGCGGAATCGCACCCACGGACCTTCCACGAGAGTCGACCGTCCACGGTTGCACCAAACTTCCAAAAAAGCAAGTGCTTTCCTCCTCATGACCTTGTGTAACCTCGCTCCCGATAGGCGGCACCACCCCGGGAGCACAACGCCAACTCTCTCTCGGCGGCAGCAAACTTAACTACGCTAATCTACGACGCGGAAAACGATTTGCAGGGGGTGGTGGCAACGCTGTGATATGGGTAGAATAGCGCAACCGAACTGAGCGATCGCTGCCGAAGACGACTACGTAGAAGACGGCAAGCGCGTGACAGCGTTCGATTGAGCACAGCGCTCGAGTGCAGCTGGTTTTCGGATGGACGTCCGGTCCCGGGGAGCTTAGGCGAAGTCCTCTTGGCGCTGTATCGTGATTAAGTTCTTCACGACCAGTGGAGGAATATCAACGATGCCGCTGCTTTACATTTGTAGACAGCTTGGTAATGTTTCAAATCGCGAATTGAATTATTCCGACCGATGGGTTTGGCGATATCGAACGATGATTAGTTGTGTTTTACCCACTTCCCGCCGACTCATGAAGCGCCTGTTAGGCAACATCGTAGGTTTCAAAATGGCGAGGTGGGTGCCGGTGCTACGATCGCATAGAGATAAAAGAAAACTTCGGCAGATCCCACGTACCATGGGAGTCGATGTTATGCGAAGCATGCGGTGGGTAGGTGACTGTGCGTAACTTTTTTTGACTGACGACACGTTACAAATGACGCTAAATATTTGTAATAAATTTATACGCACAGACTATATATCTTGAATGTCGCATATGTGTTATATATCCAGTTGTTTACGGTTGGGTAAGCGATGCCAACTGGCAACGTGGGTATTACCAACACCAGAAGCGGTAAGCTGATATGTCGTGCCTATACGTGTCCCGAGAACGCACGCGCGTTTCACGAACCCGTGCTGCATGTGTGCAAGAAGTTCTTGACAGTTCTTGAAGAACGGCATCATCACCGTGATCAGTGAGCACCAGCAGCTGGTCATGACTTGTTATCGGATCCGGTCGTGATCGCGGAGACGAGTGCTCATGTGTAGTGAAGTATGAGGTATATACCGCTGTTGGAAATCGTGGACGCCTCGGTCACTTTGGCGATAAATTGTCTGTCGATAGAGCTGGCGACATGTAGGAACCTGAAGTCACCCTTCGCGTTGGTGAAGTATAGGACATCGAGGCTGGTAGGCCTGGATAGTGCTACGTAGACCAACATCAGTGGATGGTGTTTGTCGTATTCGTAGACTACCTGGGCGTATGTGCCTACGTAGCGTAGTCTACAAAGCGGCTGTCAATCAATCTGGCATCATCCCCGGTCAGCATGAGGCCATCGCCCAGCCTCGTAAGAAATGAATAGGACACTGCGTCGTTCTGGTGGACGAAGTGCACTGTACGGTGCGGTGATGTGGATATCATACGTAACTTTCGTTAATGTATTCCTCCGGGGTCGAGCAATGCTTCAATATAGCTTTCTGATTCATAGAAATACAAACGTAATGTTTATTAGACTGCTATAAAAGCAGAACCAACACTGGAACTACAGACGTTAATCTGATATGACTCCTGTATCGTAGGAAGTACACATCAGGAGCATCATGTAGTGTTTATTGCTTTCTTGTAAAATTAGATAGCCAGCACCACAGCCCCAATTGACGTTGCACCGATATTACGCCTGTGTAGGCTGTTTTTCCAAACGAGTTTATAGACCTGCCGTGGCTCAGTGGTAGAATACCTGATTGCCACGCAGAATGCTTGGGCACGTTTCCTGCTGGGATCCTAATTTCCATTCTTTCCATTCTTGGAGCCAACGCTGCCGATGTTGGTTTTCCTTAATGCTCTAGTATTTAAGTAGTTATCAATGTCTGTTCTCGCCGTTCCTGGGTAGATATAAACTGTCAATCACCTGTGGCGCATACCCGTACACCGCGGCCAGTAGTAAACGTGTATGTGCCACACGTGTCTAGTGGATAAGGTCTGAGGGCGTACGCGACAGGATTTTAACGTTATTCATGCCATGACCCGCAATCATATTCGTCAAATCCTCTTAGCTCCCAAGGAAATTTTGGTCTACACCAAGGGAAGGAGGCGATCATGAGAGCACCCAGATTTAGGCGGCTAGATAGATAGATAGATAGATAGATACGTAGATAGAAACGCTCAATGTGCCAGAGGTTCGCTAAGAAATGCTTCGCATTTTATAAGCCGATTGTACAATTCTCGTGAGCTCGGTGAGCAATGGTAAAGCGCGGTGAGCGGATGAGAAAGACAGATTGCAGGAAAGAAATTCCAATGTGGACCTTGTTTTACTACTGTTTCACAACGATTGCAGAGACAAAGGAAGAAGGCTAACGTGGGCGAGAGAGGCACGGCAGCATGCCTCAAAAGCACTGCACGTAATTTGCCAAAGTGCGAAATTACGGACGGTGGCTGTTTATTCCACACTATTGCAGCGCAAGCGCCTGTATATAGGTCAAGTAAGCCGTTGTATTGATTATAAAAGGATTAAGCAACATCGTTATCACAGAAAAACTTTCAAGCAATTTAAGCGTTCACTGGCAAGAAGTGCGCCTGCGTCCTCTATCTCAAAAACACGCCTATTTTCAACAGGGACAAGATAGGATGAAATAAGGTATTTAATATTTAAGAAAACTGCGTGAGCTTGTCATGATTGCGTGACAAAACAAATTTGGTTTTTAAATTATGGCTTGATAACTTTTTTAGTGAAGCTAGAGTAACCTAGAATAGGGGGAGTGTCCAAAGCGCCGCGCGAATACATGGGAGGAGCGAGGGCATTTTGCGGTGAGCTACCGCGCTGCGGCGCTGCCGTGCCGGACCCGTGGGAGAAAACCAAAAAGTTGGTGGAACAAAGAAATCCGGGAGGCGATCGAGAAGCGACGTGAGGCATCACGGGAGCACAGACAGGCCAAAAAAGGACAAGCGGCCACAGGACGAAGTCAACCAAATATGGGAAATATATTTAGAGCAAAAATCCATTGTGCAGAAATTAGTCGAGGCAAAAATTAAAGGTGAAAGTGAACGCTGGATGACAGAGATTCGCTAAAAGAAGAAGGCCGCGCCTAGGAAAATTTGGGGCCACCTGAAAGCGCTAGGTAGGAAGTCTGTCACAATGCAACAACGTTTGGTAGATGGAGGAGGAAATCAATTAGAAGGATATGAAGCGCTGGGTTACATCCGAAAGATAACAGCCGATTCGTTGAAAAAGGTCACCCAATGGATTCCCCCGGTGAGTAAAAGTACGCAAAGGAGTGCAACTGACGAAGATGTAGTACTAGAGAATTTCAATTGGAAGAAGGCCGAAGGAAAAATTCCTAAGCGCACTACTCCTGGCTTAGATGGGGTTCCCGTCAGCCTCATTAACGAACTCGGACATAACACTAAAGAAGCACTGCTGAAAGCCGTAGAAAAGTGCTTACAGGAGAGGGAAATACCAGACAGTTGGCGAAAAAGTAGAATGAACTTAATCTATAAAGGCAAGGGATAAAAGGATAACATTCGCTCATATAGACCGCTAACCATTACATCGGTGCTATACAGGTTGGCGATGCAGGCAGTAAAATTAAAAATAGAAGCGTGGGTAGAACAAAATGATATTTTGGGAGAACTTCAGAATGGATTTCGAATTCACAGGCGGTTAGACGATAATTTGTTTGTTCTTACCCAGTGTATAGAAATATCGAAAATAGAAAACAGGCCCTTATACGTAGCTTATCTAGATATCACCGGGGCGTATGACAACGTTAATCAGCAAATTTTGTGGGATATATTGAAAGAAGTGCGCATAGGGGACGACTGTATACAGCTTTTGAGGGAAATATACCGAGAAAACACAGTTTGCATAGAATGGGAAGGAATAAGTAGCAAGGACAGCGTTGAAATTAGCAAGGGGCTGAGACAGGGATGTCCTTTGTCCCCGCTGTTATTCATGCTGTACATGGTGAGGATGGAAAAAGCGCTAGAAGGTAGCAACATTAGATTTAATTTTTCACACAAACAGGTCGGCGCGACGGTTGAGCAGAAGCTTCCAGGTCTATTTTATGCTGATGATATTGTCTTATTTGCGGACAGTCAAGATGATATACAGCGACTGGCAGATATATGCGGAAGGGAATGTGAGGCTCTAGGACTAGGATTTAGTGCAACAAAATGTGGATTGATGGTATTCAATGATCACGAAGACCATGCGGTCTTATACAGGGCCAAAAAATACCGAGGTAAGCGAGTACAAGTACCTCGGAGTATGGGTAAATGAGGGGGATAGATATATGGAGGTACAAGAGAAAGCAGCGGTAGCAAAGGGAAAGAGGAATGCTGCAATTATGAAGCACAGAGCTTTATGGGGTACAATAGGTACGAGGTGCTTCGGGGGCTGTGGAAGGGTGTGATGGTCCGGGGCTTGACATTTGGGAACTCAGTAGGTGTGCATGAAGTCAGAGGTACAATCAGGAATGGATGTAAATCAAAGGACGGTGGGCCGCCTCGCGTTGGGCGCTCACGGGAAGACGACAAATGAGGCTGTAAAGGGTGATATGGGATGGACAGGCTTTGAAGTGAGGGAAGCTCAGAGCAAAATGAGATTCGAAGAGAGGCTGAGGAAAATGAAGAAGAGTAGATGGGCAGAGAAGGTTTTCAGGTATTTGTATAGAACAATCGTTGACACGCAGTGGAGAAAAAGAACTAGGAGGCTCACCAGTAAATATACGGCTAGCAGTGCGGGCGATATGGCAACAAGGAGCATTAAGCGGAAGGTCAGAGAGGCGGAGAGGACTTATTGGATGACAGCGATGGAAAAGAAGCCGGCTCTGAGTAACTACCGAAAAGGGAAAAAGCGAAATAAGGAGGGAAATGTTTTATGATAATTCAAGGGGAAGCGCTTTACTGTTTGAAGCAAGGTCGGGCTGCCTTAGAACGCGTAGTTATAAAGCGAGATTCAGTAACGAAGGAGAACAATGTGCATGCTGCGGGGGGAACTAAGCAAACGATGGAACATGTACTGATTGAATGTGGCGATATTCACCCAGGTATACGTGTGGGCACGAGTCTACATGAAGCCTTGGGTTTTCGGGACAACAATGGAAAGCTGAACACGTCCGCGATAGAAATAAGTAAGAGACGGTTTGAGTATTGGTGGCAGAAAAGTAGAGATAAGAGAGAGAGAGGTTTATTTAGAGAAAGGCAGAGAGGAAAAGTAGAGATAAAGTGCAAAAATAAATAATGGGGGAAAAAATAAGGTCATTCTGCCATAAGGCAGAGAGATGGACCGTGAATTTATAATTTTTTTCAATCAATCAATCAATGTAGATAAGGTATTAGGCCAGCATGAAACAAGGGAGTTTTTTCTTTTTTCTTCGAGCATGGTGACAGGCATGTCACCGCCCCGTTATAAAGGGGACGCTCATAGCATCCATCCATCCATCCGTGGGCTTTCTCCGCGGCGGAAGCCGCGTGAAGGTGGCGAGCGTCTGCTACGCGCCTGGTATTTTGGCCGCTGTTAGCCAAAAATACGGCAATTTGGGCTGCATTTGATACTGCATCACTGCAACATAATACTGCAGCGACTCATCACACAGAGAACGCGTTTGTGTGTTGTGAATCGGGGATTTGTATATTTTCTTTCAGCTGGTTTGTCGCCGCAATGGTCCATACCTACGCGAATGTTTGAGGAACGCATTCTGCGCGCACTTCACCGTGAGAGAAGGCGCTTAATTTACTTTCGTGTGGAATGGCGAACGTAAACTTGCTGCAGGAGAGAATAAACTGGAGATAAGCGGGAGAACATAGCATATATGCACGTAGTAAATGGCTAGCTCATGCTAACGCGTTCGCACCCTTCATATCCGATCTTTTATTTCGTGCGTTCGATTTGTTTTACAAGGCTACCTCCCGCGCTGTGCTGTTTCAAGCCTTTTCATGCGAAGCCGAATGTGTCCGTCGGCGTGGCCGCGGTACCAGAAGTAAAATATTGGGACGCAAGTTACGGTACCACGTAACTTGCGTGCCATTCATTTGGTATACACGAAAATTGGCATGTAGGGGCACGAATGTATGCCTGACACTACCGATAGGTCATGGCATCACTAACTTGACATGCTTGCCATTTACCTAACGAATACCAATAATAATAATATGGCCTGTGGCGCGCAAACCCGCTTTGTTCAGCCAGAAATAATTCTGACGATGTGTGGTCTGACGATTTGTCTCCGTCGGGTGATCAAAACGTGGCGGTCACCAATATCGATGTCAACATGTAAGACTTACACATACATTTTGAAGAAGTGACCGCATAAGTAAAATCTATGCGAAAAAATTACATAAAAAAACACGGTCCCTTATGTGCTCCCCTGAGACGACTCGAAAGCGAAAGACATCTTCTCTTTTGTCAGTCATTGCATCGATCCTCTCCCGCCCCTCTCCGAAAGCTTTCTGCACAGAACGTGGTTTCGGGCTGCCCATTGCAAGCTTTCTGCACCTCACCTGTTTTTACATTGCCTCCGTGATCGGCCCCAGATCACGGAGGCAATGCAAAGCGACCATTCGATGTGGTGGCGTTATCATATGACGTCACGATGACGTCATAAGTTTTGTCGATCTGCGACGTCATGTTGACGTCATCACATGATAATTTTGTGCATTGCTTGTGTTGGCGACGCGGGACGCCAACGGTCAATTTTCTTGTTTAGTGAGGCATCTAAGGCTTTAGCCTTAAAAATAAACAAGACGAACCAAAGTAAACGAAACGATCTGACAATAATGAAATTCTAACCGGGACCAGACTTTGTCAAAGTGCGAGTGGAGCCTAACACTTTGACAAAGTCTGGTCCACCAGACGAAACGTTAGTGAAAATATACAGTGTCAAACGAACGAAAGTCGTAGTTTCTTTCTTCATTCCTTATATATATATATATATAACCGTTGCATGTTGCATTTTGTCAGGCTACGTACATAAGAGATCTCTGTACTTGAACAATTTTTTTAATTGATTGCGATATTACACTTATATTTCTAAATTACTTACCGTATTTTCGTTCAGGCAGTTATTTGCAACTTTATTTCAAGATATCTGGGCATTTGTAAAACATTTGCTATATTACGCATTCTATGCAAGAACTTGTGGAATAAGGATAGTTTACTGGTATTGCTTTTCTTTCAAATGTTTGCGCACGGTGAGCCTTGTTGAACGCTATCTCAGAAGAAAAATAAGGCAATAGCATTGCGCTCGGATAGCCGCCCCGGTGTTCTCTACCCACAATAAAGTGCGAGTGGAGCCTAACAAATTGTCGAATAAAGCGGTGTGCATACTATCAAACCACTGGCAACCATGAGTAAAAAGCTCGTCGTGTGAAGCGATCACTGCGCGTATTTCAGCTGAGTGCGCGTGTAATTTACTTTTTCATTGCTCTTAATTCTTGCATGCGTGATGCTACTGCCTGATCACCCGTGCGACTAAGTTTTTTTTTCGTTCTTTCCTTGTACGTGTTCGTTCTGCGCGTTTTTATGCACCCACCAACTTTCTCGAACTGTATCACCGGAACTAGTAAACGGTGATGCCGCTTGACACATGCTTTTTTGAATTCTGTTGTTTCCCCAGAACTAACACAACGCTTAAAGATGGATACGCTCCATTCCGCACCGCATTATCAAAGTTAACTAGACTTCAAGCGCCCTGTGTGGAAACTCAGCGCGAATAACTACAGCGCGTAGCAGACGCCCCTCGCTTTCCGCGCGCTTCCCGAGCGCGGGAAGCCCACGGGTCCGGCGCAGCAGCGGCGCGGCGCGGCAGTTCACCGCAAAAGGCTCACGCGGGAGCCGGCGCTTTGGACACTCCCCCTATTCTAGGTCACTCTAGTGAAGCTGCGGGATTCGTGTTGGTTCGTTGATCTACATGGACTCTAAATTCACAAACTTCGCAGAGTCGAGACAACACGTCACAAACTCCGTAAGGTTGGAGAACAGGTGGGCCGCATGGTTCGCCGGGCCTCCAACAAAGGGGCGGTGGGGTCTAAAAGCAAGGATGCGGTTCGTGTAGCCCATGCTTTTGTCACTAGTGGAATCTTGTATGCGACTCCGCAACTGTGCATACGGAAGCATGATGAAGATTCATTGGGGGGTCACCCTCCGCAATATCATCAAGCGAGCCTTAGACCTCCAATCTCTACTTCCAATGCAAGACTTCTTGCCTTGGGTGTGGTCAACACCTAACGGGAGCTCCGTGAGGCTCACCTAACAAACCAATACACCCGCCTGGCGCAGACCCCGTCAAGCAGACGACTCCTAGATCGCCTGCACATCAGGCATAAATTCCACAGAGAGGAGCGCTTATCAGTGCCCGAACATTGTAAATACGCGATCCATTTTCGACCCTTCCCCACCAATGTGCCCCATGAGTAACAGGCTGGCCGTCGGGAGGCGCGGTCAGCGGTGCCCTATGGCGCCAAAACGGCTCTAAACAAAACGTATTTTACACGGACATCGCCGGCCCTTACCACGGGGGTTCGTATACGGCCGCCGTTGTTCACCAAGACCGACAGGTGGATGGTCTCTCCTTTCGCGCACCCATGCTGAAGAGGTAGCCATAGCCCTAGCTATTTAACATGACACTTCTAAAATCATAATATCAGACTCCAGAGGACCCTGCCAAAATTTCGAACTGGGACAGATCTTACCCCTAGCAGCTAAAATTCTTAAATCCTGTCCGCGAGTAGGTTATCGCTGTCCCCGCTCACTAATCTGGACTCCTTGCCTTCAGGCCTCGCAGGCAATGAGCAGAGCACGCAGCATCCCGCGCACTCATTCCACGGGCCACTGCCTCGCCCACCGATGACACCTCTGACCCAGAATAGAACTCTCCTCTTCTGACTTTTAAAGATATAGTTACCCATTATCGGAAACCCACCGCCGCTTTCCTGCGCCATGCAAAGGACTCAGGAAGGCGGACGAGAGAATTCTTCTCCGACTATTCACTAATACACTCCTGTGCCCGATAGTGCTTAAACATTTTGACTCTTCATTTTCCGACCTTAGCCAGCACTGTGCGGAGGTGGCTGACACCTACCACATGGTATGGGCATGCCAGCTCAATCCTTATTTACCCACGAACCCCAACCCAACCCGATACGACTGCGGGGTGGCCCTGCTCGGCTGCGAGGACCTTCCAGTCCAACAAGCTATGGTCCGGCGTATCAGGGTAGTGGCCACAACCAATGGGGTACCTGACTAGGGACTCCACCTGGCATTTTAAGGGAGCTGACCCACTAGGGGCTGGTTTCCCCCACAGCCTCTCTGTATATAGCAGCTTAATAAATATTAACTACCACCACCACCACCACCACACGAAGATTCCGCCTGCCTTGTTTTGGCAACGCAAAACTAGCCATAATCTGAAGTACTGTGTGAATTGTTGTAACATAATTTTCAAGCGAGGAGCACTTTAGGGGACCGAGCTGTCGCATGCTGTCGTCGTTTCATGTTGATTGGCTAAACGCTGGCAAAACCACGTATAAAAATAGAAAAAAAGGGGAAGCAAGCGAGAAATAGAAAGAGAGAAAAAGGAAGAGAAAAAATAGGAAGAAGAATAGGAATAGCGAAAAAAACGGAAAGGGGATAAAGAAAGACGGAGAGGAAGAAAGAAAGAGAAAACGAAAGCGAAACGAAGAAGGCTGCCCACCGCCGCACTTCCTTCAGGCCTGGCACTACTAGTAGGCTGCCTTAAGTAATCGCGCCGATGTTTTAGAGTTTTACGCCCCAAAACGAGGAAATAGTTGAGTCGCGCCTGAGTGCTTAATCTATATACGCGGGTGTTGCATTTGACTATCACAGAATGAGGCTGCCATGGGCGGAAATACAACACTGTTGTTTCCAGACCACGGAAAATCGCACACGCGTTTTTGCGATTCCAGCTTATCAGCGCGACACCTTACCTGCTAAGCTACCATGGTTGGTGCGATATTACACAGTTGTCATATATAGCCTAAGAGCTTATCAACAAAGCGAGTTGTTATTTTAAATCAAACCCTGAAAGGGGCCTGTTGCACAATCCTGCGGTACACCAGAAGCAGTTGACAAGGAAAGAGGATCTGAGGTCGTTTCCCGTCAAAGATTGTTTTCTGTGGGAATGAATGCTTCAAGTCGAGAGAAATAAAATTACTGTCAAAGCTTCGTTGTTAGCTTAAGCTTAAAAGTCGATCAGAGGTGATCAGCGCCCTTTAAGGAAATCAAAGAATGTTACCATATTAAGCACACATTGTCATATTGGCCGCGATGAAATCAGTAAGGTACATCATTTGGTATCTTATCGGACACTTATTTGCTCAAGCCATACGATTTATTCAAATCGATTCATTTACTCGAGGGTATATGCTGCAATTAGGTAGCTATATTCTATTAGTTAATAGAGGTTGCTATTGTGATACCGGTCAACAGTTAGGCAGGTAATGAGCTATGATACCATCTTTGCATGCTTGCAGCTTCCCGGTTTGCTGTACTGAACGAATGGAAAATGAAAACAGCTGTGATTATAGAACAACACATTCGGACATGTGGACATTACACCAGTGGACTTGTGTTCGCGAAGGCGGTTGCTACTTTGACGAATACGCATCCACGTCGGAACGTTGGCCACGGCGACATTATCCGTTAAAGGCTTTTTCACTATTAGTGTAGTAACTTTGCTCTTAAATATCGACTAACCTGGGTCAAGTGCCATTTCAGAAGCGCTTGATATGTAACCGCGTATTACATGTTAACCCGCCCCGGTTGCCTAGTGGTTATGGTGTGTGACTGCTGACCCGAAGGTCGCGGGTTCGAATCCTGGCCGCCGCGGCTGCATTTTCGATGGAGGAGAACATGCTTGGGGCCGGTGTACTTATATTTAGGCGAACGAAAAAGAAGCCCAGGTAGTCGAAATTTCCTGAGCCCTCCACTTCGGCGCCCCTAATAATCATATCGTTGTTTGGGGACGTAAATCCCCCCAAATATATGCTATTAACCATGTCCTTCTAATGGAAATGTGTAGCCCTAAGATAGTCCCGAATGAAGTTTCGTTTTCTTTATGAAAACGTTTGATGACGCTGTCAAATGAAGACTACAAAACCGTGAGAGCTATAAAATACCTAGCGCAGGAAAGGCATGACTTTACGGGAAAATGGAAGCTTGTAGAAATGAAAATATATTGAGCAGGGAACGTAGCTGTAGCAAACGTTTCGGCAAGACTTGCCTTCACAATAAATAAAACAAGAAAATGACGTAGCGACTCCATCATTTAGGAGATGCCAGCTAATAACAGATGCCGTTGTTTTTGGAAGAGGTGTCTATTAGAAAGGTTTCACAAGAAGGGCATAAAACAATATTGTTATTTGAAGTGAGCATCAGAAAGTTCAGAACAATATGAGATATCTATTTTCGTGACCGGAAACATGCACAAAATATCAGATCATTATGATTATTGCGAATGCGCGCTTTTTAAGTTGCAAAGCAATTAGAAACGCACTTCCTGACTTATAGCTGTGGTCATAATGAAATACTTCGACTATTCAGAAATTTCAGCGTTGTGTTTATGCTCAGAAAAATATGTTTTTTTTTTTACCAGGACGTCACCGATGCAGATAAACGAAAAAAATAATGCAATAAACGAAGAAAGGCGCTTGCGTTTGTTTATGAAGATAAGAAGCCATAGTAATAAATTTTGACAGCAGAGAACAAGTGTTTTTGATACGAAGTGCTGCGCAGATTCACCATGTCCAATAAATGTCACTTCACAGGTTTCAAATGATGCATTACACGAGGATCCATTTATCAAACGCCATCCGTCGGTAGCACGTAGATATTTATTATCTGTTGATTAAACCTTATGGTAACGACCGAAAAAGTGTTTACCGCAGTCACATTGCGAAATCAAAGAACATTTTTCGAAGTGACAATTACACTTGTGGACTTCGTTGAGAATACAACTTTTGTGACACGTCATGAAGACATAAGTGGATACCATCTCATTTATGTGGTTAGCTCCATGTAGTCCTTTTCTTTCGTAATCTAACAATATTGCTGCATACATTATTGTGTGTACGTTTAGGCATATATGTCCCTGATTAAAACCGTGATGGAATTGTAGAGTTTAAAAAAAAAGAAAGTAGAGAAAGAGCAGATAGTTGAAATTTAATACGCAAAGGAGCACTAAACTCATCGTGAGTGCGAGCGACTTGCATGGTATACATGACGGGAAATGGGCGACGATAAGAATGAGGAAAAAGTGTGCAGTCACAACCACATTATATGAACGACGGGGGCGGAAATGGGATATAGATCAAGCTCTATAAGTTATACCAAAGCGAAGTAAAAGAATAGGAATGCTTGGAACGCACCACATTGACAACACGTGAAAAGTCACACTGGGGATCTTCGATTTTCGGACTTCTGACAGCTCGCTGGCAGCTAGAGCTAGCGAGGGTCAGCCAGCTAGTTCCGGTCGGGACAGGAAATAGCGTCTTGGTGACGTGTGTGGGAAGCCCGAGACAACGCGAAGCTGCCCGATGATTGCAAAATCGAACGCTGGGACAGCGTTCGATTTCGAAAACACGGCGTAAACAAACGCTACCGCCGTGGCAGCAAACGAAACTTTGCACCGCGTGCGCGTTGGTTTTTTCTACATTGCCCGCTTGAAAATATGTGGCTAGGTTTGCTGAAGACAGGAATTGCTGAAGAGCTGAAGTGATATTCTTGAGCATACGAATTTGGGATACGATCGCGTACGTTCGCAAGATCGTGGGCAACTCGCCCCGTCCGCGAACAAAACAGCCAGCTGGCGCACGGCGCCACGAAAGCGATGCAAGGTGAGCTGCCGCGCCGCTAACGGCTTAACCAGCTCACGTCTGATTAGTACATGTAACAGTCGCTGCACAACACGACGCGAAAATCTCGCGGAAGTGATCGTGTCCCCAAAAGAGCTCGAGGATCTATCGCGTACTACGTCGCACACACGCATTTGACGAGCTTGCGTTTTGTCATAACTTGAGACATGAGGCACTATCGGTACCACGAGTGCGCGTTATATCTAAACTAAACGTCTGTGGGATGCGTCTTTGACTCGTTTTGGCCGATGTTGCCTGAGTCTTTTTTCCAGTCCTAAGTGGCACTCCAAAATCTCATGTAGCTCAGCTTTTATTTGAGCTACTAGGTGCGAACCCCGTACGTACTGCAGGGCATTATTACTTAGAGGTACAAAAAGAAAAAGCCGACGATGAAATAAGCAACAAAATGATGTATACATTTCTGAATTCATCTCCGTTATTTCACATCAACGCGTCGTAGCATTACATAATACCATACCTCATATACTGGCCGGTAGATCGAAGTACGATCACACGCCGTTCGCGACCAACGAGCATCACACAAAAAACAATGTCGCGATCGCTTTTATTCAATGAAAAAATGCATTTTATCAACGTCGAAGACCTAGTGAAATAGTTAAGTTCTGAAGGGGTTCACGCACGCAAACATACGACGGAGCGAAATAGGTAGTTCGATCACAATCGTCTTGCACAGATAGCGCACAGATAGCGCACAGGACACCACAATTGAATACTACTACGAAAAAATAAACTGAAAGGGGTCTCCATGCGTGCGTACGAACGTGTACATAATTTTGAGACATGTGCACGACGCAGTTAGAATGCGAGAATTTGCCGTGTTGTTCACGGAAGGAAACTTCACAGGACACATAAGAAAAGCAATAAACATTACATCCAAATGCTCGCCACCACTCGTAATCGCGCCATCTCGCACGGCGGAACGGCGCCGAGCCTAAGGACAAGCGAAGGTGTATAGTCCCCAAGCGCCCGCATTGCAATCCGTCGAGTCCTCACAAAGATGGCGGCGTGCGCGTATCGTCTGTCTTCGGCGTCTGCTAGCCCGAAACCTTCCAGAGGGCTTCCACGACTAAATTTGCCTGGGAGCTTCTGGCGACGCTCGGGCTCCCCGCGGGTCGGCAGAACCGCCCAACCCGAGAAAAACGAAAGCCAAGCGGAAGTGCGCCGCGGGGGGGGGGGGGGAGCAGCCCGATAACGAGCGCGCTCTGATTAGCTCTGGCAGTCCACGGGTAGCCAGAAGTGGAAAATCGAAGAGCCCGACTGGTAGCTAATATCCTAGGTCAAAGCCAGTCGCGTACTGTATAAACATCTCTGTGATAAAGGGTTCACTAGTTCGTGTAGAAATGCATGTTGATTCCGTCTGGTTGTTTTATTAAAGACATAGTGGTGTACATTAGCACTTTTAAGTCATGGAGCTGCATTCATGTGCCAACACTAACTGGTCGCACACTTCCGCGTGAAACCGAAGTCAAACACAAATCACATGAAGTGAGAACCATTATCGCACGAACAATTGTCCTGCTCAGTGGCGAATCACCAATAACATCCAAGTAAAATAATCGGCAGATCCTGCGCAATGTGGCAATCGATGTTATGCGAAGCAGCCAGCAAGGAGCTGCATACATCGTCTTGTTTGTTACTGAGGCTAATGAAGTCATTCATGTCGTGCCATCTAGTTCGCTATATATCGCGAGATTGTCATACATGCATGCGTGTACAATCTGGCATATGCCATGCTAATGAAACATTTATTCTGCTACATATATACGATGCGTGACCTGCTATTTATGTTCGTCACGCACTCCTGTCATGCCACACCAATTTTGATACATATCCAGTTAACAAAACGACCGCGAGTGCACAATGAGCGTGGCGTCTAAATCATACCCTACATGACATGCATATCATGATTTTCGTGTTACCACGTCTTATTTATGTTCGTAACACAGTCACGTCGCACAATGCCAATTTTGGTGTATATCAAGCTAGCGAAACGGCTGCCAGTGCACCATGAGCGTGGCACGTAAGCCATGCTTTACATGACATGCGTGTCATGACTTTCATTTTAGTTCCTGTTATTTGTGTTCGTCACATAGTCACGTCACGCATTACCAATTTTGATGTCGATCAAGCTTGCGAAACGGCCGTCAGCGCACCATGAGCGTGGCACGTAAGTCATGCTGTACATGACATGCGTGTCATGATTTTCATGTTAACTCCTGGTATTTGTGTTCATCAGACAGTCACGTCACGCAATACCAATTTTAGTGTATATCAAGCTAGCGAAACTGCCGCCAGCGCACCATCAGCGTGGCACGTAAGTCATGCTTTACATGACATGCGTGTCATGATTTTCATTTTAGTTCCTGTTATTTGTGTTCGTCACATAGTCACGTCACGCATTACCAATTTTGATGTCGATCAAGCTTGCGAAACGGCCGTCAGCGCACCATGAGCGTGGCACGTAAGTCATGCTGTACATGACATGCGTGTCATGATTTTCATGTTAACTCCTGGTATTTGTGTTCGTCAGACAGTCAGGTCACGCAATGCCAATTTTGGTGTATATCAAGCTAGCGAAACTGCCGCCAGCGCACCATCAGCGTGGCACGTAAGTCATGCTTTACATGCCATGCGTGTCATGATTTTCATTTTAGTTCCTGTTATTTGTGTTCGTCACATAGTCACGTCACGCATTACCAATTTTGATGTCGATCAAGCTTGCGAAACGGCCGTCAGCGCACCGTGAGCGTGGCACGTAAGTCATGCTGTGCATGACATGCGTGTCATGATTTTCATGTTAACTCCTGGTATTTGTGTTCATCAGACAGTCACGTCACGCAATACCAATTTTAGTGTATATCAAGCTAGCGAAACTGCCGCCAGCGCACCATCAGCGTGGCACGTAAGTCATGCTTTACATGACATGCGTGTCATGATTTTCACTTTAGTTCCTGTTATTTGTGTTCGTCACATAGTCACGTCACGCATTACCAATTTTGATGTCGATCAAGCTTGCGTAACGGCCGTCACCGCACCATGAGCGTGGCACGTAAGTCATGCTGTACATGACATGCGTTTCATGATATTCATCTTGACTCCTGTTGTATGTGTTCGTGACACAGTCACGTCCCGCAATACCAATTTTGATGTCGATCACGCTAGCGAAACGGCCGCCAGCGCACCATGAGCGTGGCACGTAAGTCATGCTGTGCATGACATGCGTGTCATGATTTTCATGTTAACTACTCTTATTAATGTTCGTAACACAGTCACGTCGCGCAATACCAATTTTGGTGTATATCAAGCTAGCGAAACGGCTGCCAGCGCACCATGAGCGTGGCACGTAAGTCATGCTTTACATGACATGCGTGTCATGATTTTCATGGTAACTCCTGGTACTTGTGTTCGTCAGACAGTCACGTCACGCAATACCAACTTTGGTGTATATCAAGCTAGCGAAACTGCCGCCAGCGCACCATGAGCGTGGTACGTAAATCGTGCTGTACATGACATGCGTGTCATGATTTTCATGTTAACTCCTGTTATTTGTGTTCGTTACACAGTCACGTCCCGCAACAGTAATTTTGGTGTATGTCAAGCTAGCGAAACGGCCGGAAGCGCACCATGAGCATGGCACGTAAATCGTGCTGTACATGACATGCGTGTCACGATTTTCTTGTTAACTCCTGTAATTTGTGTTCGTCACACAGTCACGTCGCGCAATATCAATTTTGTGTCGATCAAGCTAGCGAAACGGCCGCCAGCGTACCATGAACGTGGCACGTAAGTCATGCTGTGCATGACATGCGTGTCATGATTTTCATGTTACCACCTGTGGTTTGTGTTCGTCACATAGTCACGTCGTGCAATACCAGTTTTGCTGTATATCAAGCTAGAGAAACGTCCCGAAACCTTCCAGAGTGCTTGCACGACTAAATTTGCCTGGAAGCTTCTGGCGACGCTCGGGCTCCCCGCGGGTCGGCAGAACCGCCCAACCCGAGAAAATCGAACGCCAACCGGAAGTGCGCCGCGGGGGGGAGCAGCCCGAAAACGAGCGCGCTCTGGTTAGCTCTGGCAGCCCGCGGGTAGCCAGAAGGGGAAAATGGGAGAGCCCGACTGGTAGCTAATACCGTAGGTCAAAGTCAGTCGCGTACTGTATAAACATGTCTGTGATAAAGGGTTCACCAGTTCGTGTAGAAATGCATGTTGATTACGTCTGGTTGTTTTATTAAAGACATAGTGGTGTACATTAGCACTTTTAAGTCATGGAGCTGCATTCATGTGCCAACACTAACTGTTCGCACACTTACGCGTGAAACCAAAGTCAAACACAAATCACATGTAGTGAGAACCATTATCGCACGAACAATTGTCCTGCTCAGTGGCGAATCACCAATAACCTCCAAGTAAAATAATCGGCAGATCCTGCGCACTGTGGGAATCGATGTTATGCGAAGCAGCCAGCAAAGAGCTGCATACATCGTCTTGTTTGTTACTGAGGCTAATGAAGTCATTCATGTCATGACATCTAGTTCGCTATATATCGCGAGATTGTCATACATGCATGCGTGTACAATCTGGCATATGCCATGCTAATGAAACATTTATTCTGCTACATATATACGATGCGTGACCTGCTATTTATGTTCGTCACGCACTCCTGTCAAGCCATACCAATTTGGGTACATACCCAGTTAACAAAACGGCCGCGAGTGCACAATGAGCGTGGCGTCTAAATCATACCCTACATGACATGCATATGATTTTCGTGTTACCACATCTTATTTATGTTCGTAACACAGTGACGTCGCGCAATGCCAATTTTGGTGTATATCAAGCTAGCGAAACGGCTGCCAGTGCACCATGAGCGTGGCGTCTAAACCATACCCTACATGACATGCATATCATGATTTTCGTGTTACCACCTCTTATTTATGTTCGTAACACAGTCACGTCACGCAATACCCATTTTGGTGTATATCAAGCTAGCGAAACTGCCGTCAGCGCACCATGAGCGTGGCACGTAAGTCATGCTTTACATGACATGCGTGTCATGCTTTTCATTTTAGTTCCTGTTATTTGTGTTCGTCACATAGTCACGTCATGCATTACCAATTTTGATGTCGATCAAGCTAGCGAAACGGCCGCCAGCGCACCATGAGCGTGGCACGTAAGTCATGCTGTGCATGACATGCGTGTCATGACTTTCATGTTAACTACTCTTATTAATGTTCGTAACACAGTCACGTCGCGCAATACCAATTTTGGTGTATATCAAGCTAGCGAAATGGCTGCCAGCGCACCATGAGCGTGGCACGTAAGTCATGCTTTACATGACATGCGTGTCATGATTTTCATGTTAACTCCTGTTATTTGTGTTCGTTACACAGTCACGTCACGCAACAGTAATTTTGGTGTATATCAAGCTAGCGAAACGGCCGGAAGCGCACCATGAGCGTGGAATGTAAATCACGATGTACGTGACATGCGTGTCACGATTTTCTTGTTAACTCCTGTTATTTGTGTTTGTCATACAGTCACGTCGCGCGATACCAAGTTTGCTGTATATCAAGTTAGCGAAACGGCCCGCAACATGAGCGTGACACGTAAGTCATACTGTACATGACATCGTGTCATGATTTTCATGTTAACTCCCGTTATTTGTGTTATTTGCACAGTCACGTCCCGCAATACCAATTTTGGTGTATATCAAGCTAACAAAACAGCCGCCAGCGCACCATAGCGTTGCACGGAAGTCCTGCTGTACATGACATGCGTGTCATGATTTTCATGTTAACTCAACGAATCTGCCCACAATGCTGCACGAGGACTTGCCAACCATGCAGCCACAATGCAAGAAGATGCTGAGGTGTCCAGAATGCAGGGATCACCTCCTCACTCACAACGAGCTAACCAAGCACTTCTACCTAGGACGCAGGTCCTTCCCCCTCCGCACAGTAAACTAAATAGAGCACAGGCCATTACGGTACGCAGCGACAAGGAAAACACTGAAGAACGGTGGGACTCAGCTCTGCGCAGTCCAACATCAGAGGGATAATTATGGGCAGTCCAACGGGCCCGCGAAGCGGCCGAAAAGCTAGGTCTTTCGGTCCCAACGTGGCAGCGGCCCGCTTCGGGCTAGGAAACTAGGACGAACTATTGGACCTCAATAAAGTTTTTTCATCCATCCATTCTGTTATTTGTGTTCGTCATATAGTCATGTCACGCAATACCAGTATTGATGTCGATCAAGCTAGCGAAATGGCCGCCAGCGCAGCATGAGCGTGGCACGTAAGTCATGTTGTGCATGACACGCGTGTCATGGTTTTCGTGTTACTACCTGTTATTTGTGTTCGTCGCACAGTCACGTCGCGCAATACCAATTTTGCTGTATATTAAGCTAGAAAAACGGCCGCCAGCGCACCATGAGCGTGGCACGTACGTTATGCTGCACATGACATGCGTGTCGTGATTTTAATTTCGAACTCCTGTTATTTGTGTTCGTCACGTAGTCACGTCACGCAATACCAATTTTGTGTCGATCAAGCTAGCGAAACGGCCGCCAGCGCACCATTAACGTGGCACGTAAGTCATGCTGTGCATGACATGCGTGTCATGATTTTCATGTTACCACCTGTTGTTTGTGTTCGTCACACAGTCACGTCGTGCAATACCAATTTTGCTGTATATCAAGCTAGAGAAACGGCCGCCAGCGCACCATGAGCGTGGCATGAAAGTCATGCTGTACATGACATGTGTTATGATTTCCACGTTTGGACCTGTCACTTATACTCGTAATACATTCTTGTCACGCCATACCAATTTTCGTATATATAAAATTAACGAAACGGCCGCAAGAGCACCAAGACAGTGGCATGTAAATGACGCCGTTCATGACGTGGATATCATGATTTTCATGTCATGGCCTGTTATTTATGTTCATCGTAAAGCCATATTATGCCATACCAATTTTGGTGTACATCCTATTAACGAAACGGTCAGGAGAGCAGTAAGTCGTAGGCGGCTGGATAGATAGATAGATACGCTCAAAGTCGTAGAAGTTCACTAAAAAATGCTTCGCATTTAAAATGTAACTGCGCACAAGTGGTGTCAAGCGTGAAGGGTAGGTAGAGTAGATCCTCTAAACTCTGGCACACACCCACGCTGGGGGATTGGCCAAGAACCTGAAGAAACAGCCGAGCTGGGCGGCCTTCCTCTTTCTCTTTATTTTTATCTTTCTTTCTTCATCGCTATTTTTTTTCTCTCTGTTTTTTGCTATCCTTTTGTTGTCTCTGTTTCTTTACCTTTCTTTGTTTTTCTCTCTGTCAATTTCTTTTTATCTCTTTCTCCCTCTTTCTATCTTTTTTACAGTTTCTTTCTGCCCTCACTATATTTCTCGCTTCCTCTTTCTTTCCATCTGTTTCTCTCTCTCTCTTTTCTCTCTTTCTGTGTCTTTCTCGCCTTTTTTTCTTTCTGTCGTGCTTTGTTTTTTATACCTCTATTTTGTCTGTTTCTTTCTATCTCTTTCTCTCTCTGCGTACTTCTTTCTCTGCCTTCCTGTCTTTTTTCTGTTTAATCCGTTTCTTTTTCTCGATACCGCTTTTTCTCTTTCTTTATATCTTTTTGTGTTTCTCACTCCTTTTTTGTGTGTCTGTACTCGTTCTCTCGCCCATCCAAGTTATTGCAATTTGAACGCCGGAGAAATCGACGCTGCGAAAGAGCGCGCGTTGGGCGCACATGATCGGGGAGCGAAGTAGAAGATGAAGGGAACTAAGAGAGTGCGTGCCGGCCGAGTTATTGCCTTGCACGCGCTAGAGAGGTAAAGGCCATTCATGGGGGTGATGGTTATTGCGAACGCGTAACGGCATGACGAAAAGCATAACAGCTCCGCTGTAAAAAAAAAACAGCTGTTGTGACTGTCTTCATGCCAGCGTCGATTGGAGTATGTAACTTAGTTTGCAGTACGCAGGCAAATGTCACTAAGGACACGAAAGCTGCTAATAATAGCGGGTAGGAATTCATATGAAGCTTGGCTGAAGTGATGGGACATTCCGAAAATCAACCACAGTATTGATCCGTCGAAAATAAATAGGGTAATAATGCTGGTGTTCATTTACTGAGGTGTCCTGTTTGCTTAACACAGTGAGTGAGAGGGAGACAGGGGTGGCAACATTTCCTTCATCAAATGCAGCTATCCAGCGTGCGCGAAAGTGCGTCAGCACGAACAGTGCGATTTTAATCGGATTATACATTAAGAAAAAACGCCAGGTCTGCGCTGAAACCGCAGCACAGTCACAGCGAAAGCTGGAAGAGCGGCGTTTCTAAAGCACCGTTGTAAGCTACACGTCTAAGCAGCTACACGTGTAAGCACCGTTGTAAGCTACACGTCTGTAAGCATTATATGCACTTTGTTGATGCGACGACTGATGACGATGAAGAATTATGGCTCAACCCTTTGTAATGGGTTGGAAGCTTTAAACGGCCCACCAGTTATGTAATTTGTCCCTCTCCCGCCATGATGTATAACATACGTTGACGTGGGAGAGAGAGGTGGGGGGGGGGCGAAGAACTTTACTGAGACCCCGAGGAAATTGATCATGCGCTTATGGGCTTCCTTGGCAACTAATACAAGTGTACTTGCGAGGAACCCACTATGCTATAAATCAATGTAATTTTTGAGAAGTAGGAAAGCAGGCATTATGCCATTTTTCGTCATTTTACGGAGAGCCGTGGTACCTGCTAAACGCATGTAAGGCATTATGCGCACTTTGTTGATGCTGTGCCTGATGACGATGAAGAATTATGGCGGAGCCCTCTGTAATGGGTTGGAAGCATTCAACAACCTTCTCGTTGCGCAATTCGCATTGTGTGACGCCTGATTACAGAATTCGCGTTGTGCGACGCTCGGTGTTTATTTTAGTCTTCTACCACGCTATATCGCACATGTTATTGTGGCTCCTTCCCGACATGAAGCCTGTATAGGACCTTTTTGCAAAGCAGTTTCAAGCACCGGCATGGCTCAGAGGTTGAATACTGGGCTCCCACGCGGAGGGCTCAGGTTCGAACCTCGTTCCATCCTGGAATTTTTTTCTTATTTCGTTTTTTTTCTTATTTCGTGCGATAGTGGTTACGGACACCGGCGGCGGCGGCGGCGGACAACTACGGCGCCAAAAACGGCCGGTGAAATGATCTCATAACAGCTTTCGCTGTAAAAAGTCTTAGGCTCTTATAACACGAAAGTGTTTTCTGCCGGGGTCCACCAAGACTTCCATGACGTATTTCCGTCACGGAAATACGTCAGCAAAATGAACGCCATCAGATGGCAAAGAAAAAACGCCAGGCCTGCGCTGAAACCGCAGCACAGTCACAGCGAAAGCTGGAAGAGCGGCGTTTCTAGAGCCGTTGTAAGCTCTCTTGGGGCTACAATACAAGTACACTAGAAAGGTACCCACTACGCCATAAATCACAATTTTTGTGAAGTTGGGAAGCACCTACTAAGCCATTATTCGCCATTCTGCGGAGAAGCGAGGCACCAGCTACACGGCTGTAAGGCATTATGTGCACTTTGTTGACGCGACGACTGATGACGATGAAGAATTATGGCTCAACCCTTTGTAATGGGTTGGAACCGGCCCACCAGTTATGCAATTTGCATTGGGTGACGCCCGGTCGCTATTTCCCTCTCCCGTCATGCTGTATAACATACGTTGACGTGGGAGAGAGTCCGGGGGGGGGCGAAGAACTTTACTGAGACGCCGAGGAAATGGATCATGCGCTTATGGGCTTCCTTGGCAGCCAATACAAGTGCACTTGCGAGGAACGCACTACGCTATAAATCATTCTAATTTTACTGAGACCCCGAGGAAATGGATCATGCGCTTATGGGCTTCCTTGGTAACCAATACAAGTGCACTTGCGAGGAACCCACCACGCTCTAAATCATTGTAATTTTACTGAGACCCCGAGTAAATGGATCATGCGCTTATGGGCTTCCTTGGCAACCAATACAAGTGCACTTGCGAGGAACCCACTACGCTATAAATCATTGTCATTTTTGAGAAGTAGGGCAGCAGGCACTGTGCCATTTTTCATCATTCTACGGAGAGCCGTAATACCTGCTTAACGCATGTAAGGCATTATGCGCACTTTGTTGATGCTGTGCCTGATGACGACGAAGAATTATGGCAGATCCCTTTGTAATGGGTTGGAAGCATTCAACAAGCTACTCGTTGCGCAATTCGGATTGTGTGACGCCTGGTTACAGAATTCGCGTTGTGCGACGCTTGGTGCTTATTTTACTCTTCTACGACGCTATATTGCATATGCTAATGTGGTTCCTTCCCGACATGAAGCCTGTATAGGACCTTTTTGCAAAGCAGTTTCAAGCACCGGTATGGCTCAGAGGTTGAATACTGGGCTCCCACGCAGAGGGCCCAGGTTCGAACCTCGTTCCATCCTGGAATTTTTTTCTTATTTCGTTTTTTTTTCTTATTTCGAGCGATACTGGTTACGGACACCGGCGGCGGCGGCGGCGGACAACTACGGCGCCAAAAACGGCCGGTGAAATGATCTCATTACAGCTTTCGCTGTAAAAAGAACAGTAGGAAAAAGTTCCCTTGACAGGAGTCGAGCCCATGACCTCTCGTTCTGCGACGATGGCTGGCGCGTGTTTAGCCCACTAATCTACCACCAAGCACATGGCGGAGGTTACATGAACGCGCCTTTTATATTTCACACTTTCCTCTCGCAGTGCTTTTCTATGGATGAATGGATGCTATGAGCGTCCGCTTTATAACGGGGTGGTGATGTGTGCCACCAGGCTCGAAAAAAGAAAACGCGCCGTTGCTACGAGCGTCCCATTCGGCGCGTTTGCAATAGAAGTGTAATTTTGTCAACGCTTTAAAAACACACCGCGAGGTGGTCGCTTTCGCCCCAGCCTCGCTCACAGCATCCATCCATATCGAAAAACAGCTCTACGACGTTCGCCTGGCTGTCGCACCGCGTTCCCCGCTTGCCCTGGAAAATTGATGACCAGACTAGAGGGAAGACACGACGCGCATAGCGTTTCTCTTCGCGTTTCAGGACACTTTGAAGGAGTGCATATTGAGTATCATTGTTTATTTTCTGCTTGTCGATGTCATCTTTGCACGAGATTCACCATATGCGGAGTCCACGCATATGTTAAGAACTTCAGCTACCACAAGGGTTAAATCATGGTCATGGGCGTTAGTCGTCGGTATGGAGATGTGCCACTAGGCGTCAACGTGAGTGCGTCCACATGACGCGGTGCTATATTGATGCCAGACAGCGCTGCTGTATGAAAGAGGAAGACGACGTCGCTTGCGGGTTGTTGCTGGATTGTCGCCATCTTGTCCACCCTGCGCTGTGCATTGTGAATAGTTATTAAACAAGCTACCTGTAACATTATTGGTGGAGGTGCGGGGTAAGTCGACGTGTGTAACGGAGTTCGGCGGGAGGCGTATGAAATCGGTGCAGCTGAGACGACTTTGAGGTGGGTCGGTCGGATCGGAAAGGAGAGGCAAATCTCTCTGGCCCAAATTACCGCTCTTCAGGACCACCATGTCGAGCCCTTCAGAGTGGATGATTGCTGCAGCTCAGCCCGTGGGTCAACTACATCATCTTCCTCGGGCGTCGACATTAAACGGATGGTTTCATCAGACCTCACGTCAGATCAAGCTGAAGCTCTCTACCACGTTCTGGAGCGCTATCGCGACATTTTTGATTTTGCCAGTACGTCCTTAAGCCAAACGACCGTCGTTACGTATCGCATCAATACTGGCGATGCGAATCCAATTCACAGGCGTCCCTATCGTGTTTCCGCGTCGGAGCGTACAGTAATACAGCAGGAAGTCCAGAAGATGCTCACGAAAGACATTATCGAGCCCTCGTGCAGCCCCTGGGCTTCTCCCGTCGTCCTTGTCAAAAAGAAGGATGGAACATGGCGCTTTTGTGTAGATTATCGGCACCTCAACAAGATTACAAAAAAAGATGTTTATCCTTTGCCCCGCATCGACGACGCCTAGACTGCCTATATGGTGCTACTTATTTTTCAACTATCGACCTTCGGTCTGGTTACTGGCAGATAGCCGTCGATGAGATGGACCGCGAGAAGACCGCATTCGTCACTCCTGATGGTCTTTATCAGTCAAGGTGATGCCCTTCGGTCTCTGTAATGCGCCGGCCACCTTCGAAAGAATGATGGACTCATTGCTCCAAGGGTTCAAATGGTCCACCTGCTTGTGTTATCTCGACGACGTTATTGTTTTTTCACCCACATTCGACTCGCATCTCGATCGTTTAGAGGCAATTCTTGACGTTTTCCGTAGAGCCGGACATCAATTGAACTCCTCCAAATGCCACTTTGCTCGTCGTCAAATCACCGTGCTTGGCCACCTCGTCGATGCCACAGGCGTGCGACCAGATCCTGAGAAAATTCGCGCCGTTACAAACTTTCCTGTTCCGAGGTCCCCAAAGGATGTTCGAAGTTTTGTGGGGCTGTGCTCCTATTTCCGACGCTCTGTTAAGGACTTTGCGACCATTGCACGCCCCCTCACTGACCTCTTGAAGAAAGACGCCCCTTTTTACTGGGGCCCTGATCAAGCCTCATCCTTTTCTCAACTTACGACCCTGCTTACCACTCCGCCAGTCTTGGCCCACTTTGACCCATCAGCTTCAACCGAGGTCCGCACTGACGCCAGTGGGCACGGCATAGGAGCAATGTTACTGCAACACCAACGCGTGGACACGACCGTGTTATAGCCTATGCAAGCCGACTGCTCTCTCCCGCCGAGCGCAACTATTCAATTACGGAGCGCGAGTGCCTCGCTCTTGTGTGGGCAGTCGCAAAGTTTCGTCCATACTTATACGGGCGCCCATTCCGTGTCGTCACCGATCATCACGCGCTCTGCTGGCTAGCCTCACTCAAGGATCCCACAGGACGACTTGCTCGCTGGGCGCTACGCCTGCAAGAATACACGTTCTCTGTAACGTATAAAACAGGGCGATTGCATCAGGATGCGGATTGTTTATCCCTTTATCCTGTGGAGGAAGCAGCCGATACTGACACCATCGCAGACGTTTTTTCCGTGTCGCAGCTGCTCAAAATTGGCGAAGAGCAACGCCGGGATGCATCTTTACGAGCCATCATTGACCAACTTGAGTCAGCACCTCGTGGCGCGCCTCTACGAATGTATCTCGTCAAAGACGGGATCCTATACCACCGCAACCTCGATCCACTCGGCTCCGACTTACTTCCCGTCATACCGGCACATCTGCGTTCGACTGTCCTTCACCAACTTCATGACGCTCCCTTGGCGGGCCACTTGGGCGTTTCCCGCACATACGACCGTGTACGTCGTCGGTTTTTTTGGCCTGGACTTGCCCGTTCTGTTCGACGCTATGTCGCCGCTTGTGAGCCCTGCCAGCGCCGCAAAAAGCCGTCTGCCCTTCCAGCTGGCTGCCTTCAGCCGATCGAGGTTCCCGCTGAACCTTTTTTTCGAGTCGGTCTCGACCTGCTTGGCCCTTTCCCACTCTCCAGCTCCGGAAATAAATGGATTGCTGTCGCCACAGACTACGCGACGCGGTACGCTATCGCACGAGCACTTCCGACGAGTTGCGCTACCGAGGTTGCGGACTTTCTGTTGTACGACATAATTTTAGTGCACGGAGCCCCACGCCAACTTCTCACTGACCGTGGCCGCACCTTCCTCTCAGCTGTCGTTGAAGAAATCCTGCGGTCTTGCAATACCAAGCACAAGTTTACAACTTCGTACCATCCACAGACAAACGGTCTCACGGAGCGCCTCAACAGGACCATAACCGACATGCTCGCGAAATACGTTGCGGCTGATCACCATGACTGGGACATTCATTTGCCATATGTGACGTTCGCCTACAATTCCTCGCGTCACGACACTGCCGGCTACTCGCCATTCTATCTCCTATACGGACGAGAACCCGCGCTACCCTTGGACACTTTGCTGCCCTCCGCCACCGAATATGCCGCCGAAGCCATCGCCCGCGCCGACCACGCGCGCCAACTCGCCCGTAACCGCCTAGAAGCTTCGCAGGAGCACCAAAGACAGCTCTATGATTGTCGTCATAGAGACGTGCACTTTTCCCCGGGTTCTCTTGTGCTTCTCTGGTCACCCACTCGGCGTGTGGGGCTTTCTGAGAAACTGCTGTCACGGTACACTGGACCATACCGTGTCGTTCGCCAGGTGACTGACGTCACTTATGAGATCATCCCAGCCGATCCAACGACGTCATCGTCAGCTACGAGTGACATCGTTCACGTGTCTCGGCTCAAGCCTTATTACCCTCCTTCGACCACATCTGTGTAGATTAAGCACCGAGACGGTGCTTCCACCGCCGGGGGATTATGATACCAGACAGCGTTGCTGTATGAAAGAGGAAGACGACGTCGCTTGCTGGTTGTTGCTGGATTGTCGCCATCTTGTCCACCCTGCGCTGTGCATTGTGAATAGTTATTAAACAAGCTACCTGTAACATTATCTACCAAACAACAGTAGACATTGTACAAGCTCTCATATACCAATGCAATAATCAACTACTTCTGTGACGAAACCTTTGACTTTCGTGTTATACCGATTCCTATGACAGAGGGATCAGCCATCTTTTTTGAACCATTCCGTTATTCAGTGTGCGTTTCTGTAGCGTGTGCGCGTCTGTGAGCTTTGTGATATTCTAGACACAATCAATTTAAGTAAAGTGGCGGTTTATCAACGTGGCAAACTTCCAGGTAGATTGCAGCCGTCAGTATGTACACAAACCAAGAATTTCAGCGCGAAATTTTTCTAATGAAAGTCGGGGAATCAGCTTGCTGTTGGAATAACATGGCGTTGCTCTAGGTCTGCAAAGTTCAGTGTTACTCACAAAGCCATTATTTCTAAAGTTTCTTAAAATTTTGCTTTCTTTATTTTATGAAAGGTTCAGCATGTCGTCTTGTAGTGGAGTACGAAGCGGCACAAGTCAAAGCCTAAAATGTCTTCAGAGACAGCTGCATGTGGAATAATTGTCTACGCTGCTGCGTGTCTCTGATTGAAACGTCAACAACAGAACAGCATAGTTTCTTTGCCAGCAGGCGCATTTCGGTCTTATGTGCTATCATGCAAGAAACACAAGCAGAAGGAGAGTTTACATGCGCATTGCAACAATGACGATGCGAGCAACACTTTGAAGCGTAATGCGCCTACGCCACAAACCGAAACTAAACAAATATGGGTACACGTTACTAATTCTGATGATGTGTAAATACGTCATTAGTAGTCGCTCACTGTGGTGCCTGAAGCGAATTGGATTCCCGATGGCTCAAAAGGCAGAGCAAGTGGATGCAAAGGGAGCCAGGCAAACTGCAGCTGCTGCAGCGCCATCGAGTCAGTCGGCCACCAGGCGGAGCCCTACCAGGTGCGCAGCCATTCATGACTGTCGGCTTGTCAATCGTGACACGGCAACGGTTGTGCAGTGGTATTTCTGGTTTTCTGCAAACAGTGGCACAAGGGGCAAGCACTAATTTTTCTTCCACAAATGGCTTTAATGCTAATGCGTTAACGTAAAATTTCATGATAGATGTAACATTGAGAGATAGGAAAGCAGCGACAGCGTAGTGGATCAAAAGTAAAACATGGGACGCTAACATTCTAGTTAACATAGAAAGAAATAAACGGATGTGGCAGATTTACATAATGCGAACCACAGAACCGACATTGAGATAAAGCGAGAGAATGGGTACCAAGAGATGGGAAACGTAGCCAAGGATGGAAGACGGTAGGGTATACTAGTGAAATTTACAAATTTGCTGGCACAAAATGGAACATCTTCGGCGATGAGGATGCTGGAAAACCTCTTTACACGTCCCTTAGCTGTACTTCTTTTTTACACTGTTCAGAACGCCTTGTACTTGGCCAGCATCGAATTCGATTTTATAGACTGAAATGTGAGGAGACACGCTGCATAAGTCTTGACACAGTTTCAAGCGAGCTACATTTTAGAGTATTCAAGGTATAAGTAAGGCTCTCAAGCACAACATTAAGTACAATGCAATACAGATTTATTTCTGAAAGAAAAACATTTTAGGGGATACCATGGCTAAAAGCTGGTATCTCCCAATGTACACTCGTGTAATATATCCAATATAGGTTTCACGCCAATAGGTGGCGTGAAAGCCGCACTCAGAAGCCCAGCGTACTTCTCTCACGGAACGCGAACTAAAGCGGAGCGGTTCAATCGGTTAAACCAAAGGTTCAGCACGGCTCACTGAGCGAGAGCGAACTACCGCTCAGTGAGCGAGACAGAGACGCCTATCAAGAAACGAGAAAAAATCGCCGCCGCCGTCGTACAGTTTGCTCACTTGGCTCACTCGGCTCAGTGGCTCAGTGAACCGCCGCTCAGTGAGCGAAAGAGTACCGGAAAACCGTAGCCGCCATCGCTCAGTTGGTTCACTTGGCTCAGTGAGCCGCTAGATTGGCTCAATGAGCCGTCTCCTAAAGAACCGCCGCTCACATTTACTGAGCCGCGGATCACTTGTTCTTTGAAAAGAGCCGCTCAAAAGATCCGGCTCGCTCCTGAGCGATCCATCTCTAATCGTGTGACAGACAGACAGACATGTTCTTGTTGTACGGACACTGTTTGCTAGTGTTCGTAGCGTCCTACGATGAAATAAACTTTTTCTGAAGAGAAGTACAGACAGAACAAAATTTCTGCGTTCAAGTATACCAAGAAGACTATCGTCTTTAAGGCAGCGCAGAATACAGACGACCAGTAGAAAAAGAGCGCTTTCGTCTGTGACGTTCTTTTACTGGAGCTCTGTCTTTCGCGCTGTTTATTTTTTAATTATATCGGCTACCCACAAACCTCTGCCCTCCTTGCAGTATGGCGTGACAGCTCAACGCTGGTTTCTGCGTCGTTTATACTTGTAGTCAGCGTTACAACCGGTATTATTCGTGGTGAACACATTTATTCGTTTTTAATCATCATTCTCCCTGAAAAAATTGCACCCTCGATCTCACATTGGGTGTTTGGAAACTTTCTATGATGGTCAGCAATGTTCTAAAAAATGAATTGCGCACCTTTGAGGCAGTGGCGCCTATTGGATGCATTTGTACTTTTGAAATTCATAAAGTGTGTAGCATAAGTATATAGCACCTGTGAAGTTATCTTAATAGCGCCGAGCACCCGGCTATAGGTTAGACGAAGACAAATGTATTGTGAAATCGTTGTTTGCGATTGAGGTAATACCACCTATTACGTAGGGATGTTGGTGTCTCTATAAACAATAGCAAAGACGTTTTCGTCACATATTTTGTTTGCTTTAAATACGCCACGCCTGCCTCTTTGCTGCTAGAGCGTATTTGCTTGTTTATGACACGTTATCGTAAAGTGAACATGTCTTTTGCACTCGCTATTGCTTTGGCTCTGGTTGGTGGTTCCTTCAGCTCTATCATCCGAGATTCTTCTGGAAAAACTACTCTGAAAGAACTTAAAGAGGTAAATACACGTTTTATCAATACGTCAACGTGTACATGCGGGTGTCGGGATGCGCGTTGTAAACACAGCTTTACTGACTGCGCTCGCGGTCGATTTATCTGTAAATATTATGAGCCGTTCTTTTTACACTATGAGCTTAACAAAATGAGTGCTGTAATACTGTAAAATGATGTTGTACATGTGATAGTTTCTATATATATATATATATATATATATATATATATATATATATATATATATATTTTTTAGTTATTTATTTATTTATTGGTGGACGTTTTGATAAGAGACTAATCTTCATCAAGACGAAATTGACCACGCTTTGACGCGCTTATATAGGCTTCCCAAGCAACGCTTAGCGGCGCTGCTGCTCTTGACAGGCAGCGCCATCTCTGGCAGAAAAAGAGAAACTGGGGTGTAAGCAGCGAGCGTTTTCCCTTCTCTCCACCGCGTTGCCGCTCGCTTTCGTGCACGTGCAGAGCTCTCGCGGTGCACTTGCGGCGTCTCACAATGCACCGCTTGGAGTGCGGCTTCAAAAGGATCTTTATTCAAGCTTGACTGGCACTTCCGAAAAGTGAACTTGATAAAAGGAGAAAGGCTCGTCAATCACGTTAACGGTGAAGAGCAGACGATCGACGACAACGACGCGTCCGGGGAAAAGGGGATCCTGGGGGTTGAGCCGACGCCTGGTGCTTGGACCTTTAAGGCCCCCCGGCAGAGGCAACCACACCCCTT
>NC_051184.2:82719101-82769185 GCF_013339695.2 Rhipicephalus sanguineus | reverse complement strand
CGCGAACGCGGCTACAAAATCGCACAAAGTCAGAAGGTGACAGAAGGTTACTTCAAGGTTGCAATTGCAAAGCATGTATTAAGTGCCAGTTGTATTTAGCGGCTTCAATATATATCACACTAATAAAGTGCCAAAAACAAAGCAAACCTGCAGAACGATGTCAAAGCTTGCTGAAAAATGCATGGACGTCCGTTCCGGCGTGATAAAGCAGCCTTCCCGACGCGTGAATGGCAGGCGCCGAACTTCTGACAATGTGCCGAGTTCAGTTGAATTAACCAACCGCGCAACGCTAACGGTATAGCGCGAGTGTGAACGTTCAACAACGACGGGGAACACGGGGAATCAAAACACAAAGTTGTTTCACCTACAACCGTAACTGGACTTTCACAATGCGAGACGACAGCGAGTTATCATTACTGTAGTCGCTGCGTGCATGCGCCGCGTCACTTACCGATTCATGGAGTCGAAACGAACGAAAGCGATGAACTCAGACAGCCAAAATAGAAGGCGAGGCAGCGCTGTCAGCTATCCACGCTTGCCGCCTTTATTTCTCGTGCGACACGCCCGGGAACCCATTCAGTTTCACACGTGAATCGTGAGCCTTGGTGTTGCCTGCATTGTTGTGGCAGGCAACTAAACCGCAATACTTCGGACCTCGCTTGCGCTTCCGCGGGGTCGCTTCTGCCATCACGAAAATGCGCAGCTTCGCACAGCAAACCTCTCGGTGCAACGTGCCGAGCTGACGGCCCCCCCGTTACCCGCACCAACAGAAGAACGCGCGCGCACGTGCGCTACCGCTACCGTGAAAGGGGCTGAGTCGGCCGCGCATGAGGTTCAGAGCTTTCCGACAGAGCCGCAGCGCGGCCGGTGCGGCGCTTTCGTCGCGCCGCATACTTGAGCTTGGGTTCCCTATATCATCGTCCTCCGAGCCGACAGAGAGAGAGAGAGAGAATAAAACATTTATTGCAAACAAGTGGCGTCTCTAGTGGTTGGACCTCCTTGTCCGGAAGACCATTGGCTCTTGCCGCCGTCCGGGCTCGGTCCACCAGTGCTTGACGCTGCCCTGGGTCAGAGCTGGACAGGGTCACCTCCCACTCGAATAATGTAAGATTATGTTTGGCCGATATATTAGGATTCTCTTGGCACTCCCAGACCATGTGGAATAAGGTGGCCGTCTGGGGACAAAGTTTACATTGCGGATTGTACGCCGAAGGCTCTATTTTGGACAATATATAAGGATTTCAAAAAGATAATGATTGTAATCGTCGCACGCGACCTGCGTTGCCTTATCTAATTTAGGATCAGGTGGGGGTAGAGTGCGTCTACTCAGCCTAATGTGTTGCAGGATATCGGTATAGGAAAGGAGTGGCTGGGCGTCGTCCTGGTCAGGGAGAAGTTGCGCTGTGGAGGAAGCAGCGGAGGTCCGGTGTAAGAGTTCGCGGGCGGAGGCGTGAGCAAGCTCATTGCCTTGAACTCCTGCGTGCCCTGGTACCCATAACAGCTGTATCCACTGACCCTCTTGACGAGTGTCCGCAGCCTGCTGCAGTATTGAATGCGCTAAGCGACCGACTTGACCTCTTGCGAAATTACGATACGCCGCCTGGGAATCCGTGAGGACAAAGGTGGCTCTTTTATTACGCATGGCTAAGGCTATACCGGCTTCTTCCATGGCTGTAATGTCGATTCCGGTAGCCGAGACGCAGTCCACGACCTGTCCCCTGTTTACCACGGCTGCCGTGGTGTGGTTCTGCAGGGGTCCGGCGGCATCTACAAAGAAGGCATCTTCACAATCCGAATATTTGTTGTATACATTGGCTCTGGCAGCTCGCCTGTTTTCGTGGTGGACGGGGTGCATATTACGTGGCAAAGGGCTAATACGGACTTCCTTCTGCCATTCTGGTGGTAGGTGACATTTTATGGGCGACCTGAATTGGCGGATTGATGCCGACGGCGTCTAGCGTAGCGCGACCCGCTTTCGTACGAGCGAGTAGTATAACTTGGTTAGTAGTATAACTTGGTTGAAGAGCTCTGAGGCTGTATTATAGATGCCCGTCACAAGCAGTCGGTCATTCATGGCCCATGGTGGTAGATTAAGAGCTTTCCGATATGACGTTCATAGGAGGCGGTCTAAGTTGAGTTCATCTTTTTTCAGGATGCGCAGGTACGGGAAGCTATAAGTGACACGACTGATCACAAAGGCCTGTACAAGACGCAGTATGTCCGCTTCCTTCATGCCACGGTGTCGAATGGCAATTCTAGATATCATTCGGGAGATAGTGGTACAGGTAGTACGGAGTCTTTGAATTGCTGCCTTGTTGTTGCCCTGATTATTAATGTGTGCTCCGAGGACGCGGATGGTTTCCACTTCCTTGACCGGGGATTGAGCAAGTTGTACATTCAAAGGAATGTGGTTGCCACGTTGCCTAAATACCAGCAATTCTGATTTAGCGGGGGAGCATCGAAGTCCACATGTCCGACCAATGCGTTCCACAGTATCCGCAGCCCGTTGAACCGCGTCTTCCATTTGTCCCATGCTGCCGGTGTTGGTCCATATAGTAACATCATCAGCGTATATTGCGTGCTTGATTCCGGGTATCTCGTTGAGTGCCCTATGAAGATCCAGTAATGCTATATTAAATAACAGTGGCGAGATTACTGCCCCTTGCGGTGTTCCAGAGTCTCCCATTGTGATGGGGGCTGATTTAGCGTCGCCTACTCGTATGATCAGGTGACGGTTGTGCAGGAAGTTGCGCACGTAAGTTGCGTTATGTACGTTCACCGCTGCCTATTCTAGCCAGGTTGGCCAGGATAGCCGAGCTGCCGGATATTATCGAAGGCTTTTTCAAAGTCAATGGCCAGAATGGCACGCTCCTGTTGCGTGGCTCCACTGGGGCGATCAATTATGTCGTGCTTTAGTTGCAATAGAATATCTTGTGCCGATAAATGCGCTCTAAAGCCAAACATTGTATTCGGGAAGAGGTCATTAGCTTCCATGTATGCAGTGAGCCTAATGTGGAGTGCCTTCTCCATTACCTTGCCTTCACAAGTGGTCAAGGGTAATGCGACGAAGGTTGTCAATATTGATTGGCTTTCCGGGTTTGGGAATAAAGGTAATCTCGGCCGATTTCCATTCCTCAGGAAGGATACCATCTGCCCAATACTTATTAATCAGGTCAGTAAAAATATTGAGCATGTCGTCACTTAAGTTGGCCATAAGGGTGGTAGTAATTTGATGTGGACCTGGAGCCGTTCCACGACGCATCATATCAATTGCCGCTCTAATTTCCGCAGCCGTGAAGTCTCGGTCCATTTCCGGGTTTGCGAGTCCGCTGTAATCGGGGACGTGGTCAGCGCTCACAGAGGTATTGATGTATTTGCCCTCCAGATTCCGAAAGAGTTGAGCAGTGTCTCCTGCATAAGCATGGACTGGCCGCTGAAGGTTTCTACGGGCGGGTCCACGCGATTAGTCCGGATCTATGAGATACCTCAGTAAATGCCAGGCTAATTTAGCGTGTAATGTGCCCGTAAGCGCGTCACACTTGGCGAACCAATTTTCTTTCGCAAATTTGGTAGCATATTCTTCTGCTTGTGCCGTGAGCTGCGTGATGCAAAGTCTGAGCTTGCGGTTAAGCCTCTGGCGCTTCCATCGTCTGGTCAGTTGCCGTCTTGCGTACCAGAGATGCAACAGGTGCTGATCTACTGC
Organism: Rhipicephalus sanguineus; assembly: GCF_013339695.2. NCBI lineage: Eukaryota > Metazoa > Arthropoda > Arachnida > Ixodida > Ixodidae > Rhipicephalus > Rhipicephalus sanguineus. The sequence goes on along the minus strand of NC_051184.2, from coordinate 82,765,482 downwards.
TGAAGTGTCCCGGTCGGTTTTGATTAATTTGGTCACTTCCAGCTTGAGCTGCATAAGTGTTCGCGCCCATTCGTCATAAGAATTGGGCGGCTGGTGAAACGGAAAGTTTTCTGTCTTGCGAAAGGCTTGCCAATCCACCAGTTGGACTGATTTATTGCGTACTTTATGAAAACCATATGTTATGGTGGTATGGATGAGGTAATGGCCGCTGCCCAGCGCTTCTTGGGAGTTTGGCCATTTTGGATGCGGTGCTTGAGAGAATGGTAAGGTCTGGACATGTGTCTCGCGATACGCTGTTGCCAATCCGAGTGGGATAGTCCACGTCCGTGAGCCCTTCTATGGCCATTAGGTTATGTGGCTAGCGCCCTTTGGCGTCCTCGATGGCGTAACCCCAATGTGCATGTTTGGCGTTAAAGTCGCACACCACTAGCAGGGGAGCCCGTACTGCCATGGCCTTTAGCCTTGCGGATGACCTCAGTAAACGTATGGTGCCGGTCCGCTGGACGAGTATATATATTTAGAACGTATATTGAATGATGGGATTTGTTGCGCAGCAAAAAATGAATGAATACATATTGTAAGCTAGCAGCCCTGAGGTCGAGGTCGTGCTGGAGAGCAGCATATTGGTTATTTACGAACGTAACTGCCGATATGCCATCGGCACTAGCGTAAGCCGTGTAAGTGGATAGTTTGGCTGCGTGTTGCCCGACGTCTTGTAAAGCTATTACTTCTGGTGTCGATTCTAAGATTTTGATATATTGATGCAGCGAAGGCTGCTTTACGCCGAAAACTGCGACAGTTCCACTGTATTACTGTAAACTGTGCACCGCGGCTAGCCATCATGTTGCGTGGTGGAGGCGTCGTGGCTGTCTAGATTGATGCGTAGGGCTGTAGCTGGCATGTCGCGTCGCCCTTACAGCTGCTTGACGCCCTTGGTATGCTTGCCTTCGTTGAGTTGACTTATTTGACGATTGTATTTTGCTATGATTGATTCCATCTGAGTGATGTAAGGTGCTGTAAGTTCGTGAAATCGCTGCGTATTTCTGGCTTCGAGGGCGCTGACGTGACTGAAGATGGATTGCTCTATCGTCTGAGTTATGGTTGCTGTAAAAGCGCTGAATTTCTGCTCCAGAGCCTTGTCCACCATGTCGTATATTGAGGCCTGTTTCCGCGAAGTCGAGCTGCTGCGTTGGGTGGAACAAACGTCCGATCCTGTCGTCCCGGAAGCTGCCGGGGATATCTCGCAGTCTACGGAAGTTGCAGACGCCTGGGGACATTGATTTTTTTGTGTAGATTCTTGTCAAAGACAGGCAATTTCATGCTTCTGTTGCGCAACTAGCTGCTGCAATTGGGCCAGCGTTCGATTTTGTTTCTCAATAGTGCTTAAAAGCTGTTCGATTATCGGGGATTCTGTACTTTGAGAGCTATTTTGTGTGCCCTTGGAGGCGACCTTTGATGCCCAGCTCACCTGAGCACATGTCGACTTGAGGGCCGGAGACGCAGCTGTTGACGTCTGGCCCTGCTGGTTGTGCTGCTGGGCTGGCTGAGGCCCCCGGACCGTGATCTGGATCGCGACGCCGCCCGCTTCCCGGTTCGTGACCGGGAAGTAGATCTTGCGCGGGTGTCGTTGCCGGCCGCGTTGTTTTCTTCCTGTCCCTTGTCGTCACGAGACGGTGTCCGTCTGCGGTCGCGTGTTTGGCCGGCCTGCTGGCCTGGGGGCTTCGCGGAGGCTGGTTGACGATATCTGCGAGGGCAGTCACGAGAGCCGGCAGCGAGCGACCCGCCACACAGCACACAACTTGGGTGGTACTCGTGTGGTTGCGACGCGTCCAGTCTAGTTTTGCCGCAGAGCGCACACCGTTCAGTCTCCGGCACAGGCGCGGGGCACACGTCCGTGCGGTGTCGAGGCTTTCCGCACGTGGCAGAAACTGCGTTGGTTTTCCTATACTTTTGCACGAGAGTGGCTTCGTTGAGGAAGAAGACGAGCCTTGGTATATAGCTGTGTTCAAATGTGAGCGTCACTACGTTTGTGGAGCCAAGCCTCCGGGCCCCGATGATTGGGTTATCAGGCGAGGTGGTTTTCTCCAGGATGTAATCTGTGGTGAATGTGTTGGCCAGTCGGATTACGCCTTTGCCCATGTTGTCAGTTGCCTTGAGGTAAGCTTGCACGTTGATGGCTCTGTCGGTCAATCGCAGCTGTTCCAGGCTGAGGAGGTTTTGCAGCACACACTCTTCCTTGGTGCCGACGACGACCAGATTCTGTTCCCACAGTGGGTGTAGGCTGTATTTATGCGCTAGGTTCGGGGCTGCTTTTGCGTTGCCGCTACGCTGGGAGATGGCTGCCCGTATAGCGTTGCCAATGCTGCCTGTGCCTTTGTATTGCTTTAAGTTACAAGTTTCCCTAGGTTTGATGACGGTCACGCCTCGCATCGGGAGCCATGCGAGGCGAGTAGCGTGGCGTACCTAAATTCTTGCTGGGACCACCACCAGAAAGGGAAGAAGTAGCCCCTGGAGCACAGCTTGTTGTTGTCAGCGTCTCCGCCTCCGTCGGAGGTGTGCGAACACCGAAGTACTCCCTCGTAATGAGGGGAAAAATTGGCCGATGATTGGGCGGCCAGCTGGATTTCTTGAACTTGCATACTTTCGGGGTCGTAGCCACGAATAACAGGCTTCAGAGGTTGCGTAGACATGGTCTGGGCGGCGGGCGCGCGTTCGCACTTGCTGCTAGGCCACAGGCCCAGCAGCGTCCCCCACACTCGCCAAGGTGTTTCGCAGATAAAAGTCCGAAATAATTGGCCCACCTGGATGCTTTGGGGTCCACGGACTCCTGGTCACTCGTGGAATCGATGGATATTAGGTTCGGCGTCGTTCTCCGAAATTCGCGCACACAACGATTCTCGAAACACGGAGCGAGCGAAGCATGCGTCTGCTCCTACCCGCGCCGCACCTGCGTCCTCTCCGAGCCGACAGAGAGAGGAAAAGTAAAAAGAAAAGTTAAAAAAAGTAAAAAACAAAAAAAAGAATAAACGAAATAAAAAAGAGAAGTAAGAAACAAGAGGAAAAAGGAAAAAGAGTCGCGAACACACCACGTGCACATACTTGGACATACGAACAACACGTGTTTCCTGAATTCAATACATAGGTCAGACAGACACGGCCTTCCGCACCCGTTTTAATAATCATCGTTCACATGTTAATTCGCTTCCGCATCTTCCTCTGTCTCAGCATGTAAATTCCGAAAACCACCCATTTGATTCCATCAACGTTACTCCAGTACAAGGGAGCGTGAACAGCGCGAATCATATATGATTTTTTAAATTTAGTACATTGAAGGCTGGACTAAATATAATTCCGGGCATACTGTCTTCAATTCGCCCTCTGGAAGATTCAAGATAATAATAGTCTTAACAGAAGCTCTCTCTCTATTTTTTTCGGATAGGGAACCAGCGCTGGAGTTTCCGCGGTGTGGGCAGTGCAGCCCTGGCGGTCAAAGCGCGCATACTCCAGCCGCTCTCGCGCAAGAGAGTGGCGACTGATTGAGGCGATACGGGCGCGTATCGCCGAAAGAAAACGAAACGATGCTGGCCGTACTGTTGCGCATTCAAGTTCCACAATGCGTAAAAATGAGGGAGGACGTATCCTTCTATGCTTGTCCTTCTAAAACATATGAATAGGAACGGATGCGGCGTTGCATCCCGGCAGTCAGGCGAGAACAGTATGTTCTGCTCTTGCTCTCCTGTCTAGTGGCGTCGGGCTGGTTTCTAAGCCGAATTGCGCGTGTCTGCTAGATTCATTCAATAGTGAGGGCCACCAGTGCAAACCGGGGCCAACGAGCAGAATTTAATCGGTGTTTTGTCGTAAATAAAACGTACATATTATGCAGCATGCGGCGTATGCAACAATTTTTTCATCTGACCACCGCCAAGCTCCTTCTGATGCCACCGCGTGCAGTGAATATGATACGATAGGCAGGTAGTCTACGTTATTTGCAAACTGTTACGCAGAAGGAAAGCCGTCTGTCTACGAGATGCGTGCGGGGGCATGTTCGCCTAAGCCGCTTAACTGTTATGAGAAATACACACGTGATGGATGCCTCGGTTGAACCTAACTTGTGCTACAGACAGAGTTCATGACACGAACAAAGCAGCGGACTACTGGAAGCTAAGCTTTCTGGAGTCAGCCGATGCGGTAAAGCTTCTTTGTGCATTGGCTGCCGCGGCGAAGAGACATCGCAATTTATGCCTCGCCAGAAAAGGGTCAAATGTCTAGGATTTTTACTCGCCGTTTAATTCGCCTAACGTACTGTGTTAGTTTTTTAGCTTGCCTGTGTCTGCTTAGAATAAAAGTGTTTGATGAACATCGACAATTGCTGTGGTTTGACGTGCCAAACAAGGTCTGATTATGAGGAACGCCGTAGTGTGAAAATCAGGAATAATTTTGACCGCTTGGGGTTCTTTAATGTGCCCATAAATCTCAGTACGCGCGTGTTCTGTGTATTTCAACCACATCGAAATGCGACCACCGTGGCCGGCAATCTATCCCGCACCCTCGAGCATAATAACAGCACGACGCCATACATGCTATGCTAGCACTATGGATTGCTTGATCAACGTCCGCTTGCATACATACCGCGGGCTGGGCATACATACCACGGCAGAAAAACATTGACGCTGCTACCCCTTGCCTCTTACTTTTTTTACTGCAGTAGTGGGCAGCGTGGTATCGACGCAGCACGTAATTATCAATGGAGGCTTGTGAGCCTGCACTAGCTTGACACAAATCCCAGCACGCTACCAGGAAATGGTGACGACGGAGTCGCCACCACGGCACAGCACTGTCTCTTCGACGCCGTATGCACAGACGTAGTCTGCTTTGCAGGGCTTCTCTCCGTTTTCCAGTGCTTTCCTGAGAAAGTAACCTTCAGACAAAGTTATTTATTTTTTCTAAACCATAGTGCAGTATTACTGGTGCAATGGCTACTCGAACTGTTCGCGCCAAAATCAAGCACGGGAACGGCGCACGCGCGTGCGCTCACCGCGGTGCAGTGCGGCCGGTCGTCTGTGTGCGAGCGGCTGAGTTATGTCGCGACTCCCCGCCAGGCGCCCTTTTTCGGTGCGCCACCTATCCAGCGCTGGTCTCCCATATCGCTACAGGAGCACGCTGTCGGGCATGCAGCATCCTCACGCGCATTCCAAGGGGATGGGAGGGGAAAGGAAAGAGGGGGCAGCTTTTCCAAGAATCCTCCCTACAATGAAACCATTCCGACACTCGACGGACTGAAAGATTCGACCCCCCCCCCCCCTCGGCTAAAATATAAAGGTACTCTCCATTTTCTTCGGAAGCATTATCTTGAGCCACAGTCCTGAGATCGTGGATGCCTGTTTTTCAGTGAATGGGGTTCTTTAATGTGCACATAAACCTCAGTACGCGGGTGTTCTGTATATTTCAACCACATCGAAATGCGACCACCGTGGTGCCTTTGTACACTCTTCCCGGACTTTTACTATGTTTTTTAGTTGACTCCTTTTAAGCGCTTATCCCTTCTGGTAAAGCTTCATCCCCTCACAGGCTTCACGAGCAACTGCGGAGGGGGGGGGGTAGCCGTGCCCAGTGTGCCACACCCTAGCTGCGCCACTGCGGCTGAGGATTCAGCGCCGGGCCAGACGGCTGAGGATTCCACTTTTGACAGACGGCTCCCTGGCCGCCGCCATAATCCTCTGTGTACGGCCCTAAATAGGTTGGCCGGCAAAAGTTGGCAGTCTTCTAGTCACTTCCGCCACCCCTACGGCAACTGCGTTGCAAAGCCTCTGTTTCAAGGCGTATCCGCGCGGGGGGACACAAAGTAATGGCTTACCACCCGAAAAAAAAAATGGCGTACTGCACTCGCCTTGACAGAAAGCGACTTTCGTCGGCAGTGCCTCCGCGAACACTGCCTCCGCGATTCTGCCGTGAGCGGCGTCGCGCGGTTTACCACAAGGGCAATTCTATGCATCAGGTGAAGCTTTCGCCGCCGTGCCTATGTCGCCGACCGGCGACGCGCCTTTGATTGTCTTGGCACACACACAAAAAAAAAAAACCTTCATTCCCCCAACTTGCAAAAACGCCTCAGCCACCTCAGCTCATTCCCGAAAAAAAAGTAATGTGATGCCCGCGCCAGGCATCACGTCACGTGATACAATCGATACATTGAAAAAGTATTTCACAGCTTAGGTACAAATATATTTTTCAACTGTATCTCTGTACAGAAATACAGATACTCAAAAATATCTCCGTAATACTATCGCGATAATGTTGTATCGCGATACTGCGCAGCCCTGGGATTTAGCGAGCGCTGCGAATTCGGCCTGATACACTTTATCGGAGAATTAAACGTTCGCGGAGAACACGCCAAGAGTTCGGAGCAATTCTCCACTGACAGCACGAAATGTGTTAGCGTTATCCCACCGAAACATCGCCTTACGGCCTAATCGAATTTTGAAATCTATGCTTATAACAGAGGCATTCGCTCGCTTGTCCACTGAAGCTAACGTAGCAACATCGTCCACAGAAATACACAATTGGCAACAGTTTGCTCAAGGTACTTTCTTTGTACGTATATTTGGCATTCCTCGTTTGTGACGGAATACCGCTTTAGTGAATGAATCGCTATTACTAGTTTTTGTGTGGCATTTATTGCAATGTATTACGATTGTGGGTTGACTCATATGTACTCCTGTAAAATATGCTTTTACTAGATGTTTTGCATGCTTTTCTTATACACCTCAGTTAACGCTGTGCACATAGACAGTGTAGGGAGGGCAACTTTATAGCATTTTCTCTTTGCTCAAGTATCTAACATTTACGATAGTTATATGGTGCTGAAAGACAGTAAAATACTCATGATGACATTGTTTATTATTCCATATGCATTTTTACCGATGTGGCTGAATACCAACTTGCCAATTCTAGTACTCGCGTCAAAATACTGAACTGCTTCATTTTGTTGAAGCGTGGCAGCAGCTGTAGTGCTCTGTATATGCCTTTATGTCAGTTATTAAATGATGGTGTGGAAGGAATTAAGGTGTGTGAACTGAAGGAAAGTGGAGATTCGCAGAATTTTTCTGTTTATTGCGGCAGAAAAAGAGAGTGAAGTAACAAAAAAACTAAACACAGAAAACTGAAATTCGCAGGTATTTTTGTTTAGTTGGAAATAGAATAACCTGTAATATGAGAGAAAAAGAGAAAAACAGAAAATATAGTGTAACGCACTTTCCGTAAATTTCAGAAAAATGTCGGTTAATTGCGAACAGAAAAGCCTCTGAAATGACACAAAAAGTATAAGTGCAAAAGATAATGCAACAGAAACTTTCCGTTCATTTCACAGAAATGACCTCTTTATTGCAAACAGAGAGAACCTGTGAATTCACAGAAAAAGTGAGAACAGAAAACATAACATAACATATGTATTCTGGCAGGATTTTATTGAAAAAAAAGAGAAATTTTCTGGCAGGTTAACCGCCTACAAAATATCTCTTTTTTTAAATAAACTTTTTGCAGTGTATAGATGACACACAATTTTGTTGTTTTCTTTATCTACAAAATATTGAAACCAAACACCTAGGTGTTTATAAGGACGAGTGCTTCACCTTCATATTTCGTAGTGACAAAGCTAGCAATGGGTAATGCTAAAACTGGTGTAGGATGGTTGTTTTACCGACTAGAGACGAAAATGATATGCTAGAATTGAATTTGTATGTGTAGAAAAGCTCACGAATTGCTTATTTCGGCTGATGGCGTGCAAGCTATTTCGGTAGCTTGCACGAAAATTGACCAGTATTTTTTCTTCATTCTCAGCTGAAAGCTGTGGAATACGTCCGATTATGCAATATACGCTTTGCATGAGCACCGTAGCTTTATCTACCATAGAACTGGCGCACGTTTCTTGATTCTTCTAGGCTTTGGATACAGAAGAAAAATTTTGGCTTCAAAGACGCACTTACAATATTGAAGGGCATTCATGTGTTTACGCAAAAAAATTGTCGCTCGAAGGAGACAACTACAAATTTGAGCAACACTATAAAAATTACACCCAAGAGTAAGTGGCTTCAATATATTTTCGCTAGTTATGGCTTTTTTCGTTTTGCGTGAAACTTCAGAATCGAATGCTTCGAAAGACTGCGAAAGAATGGGTGAGAGTAAGAAATTTCCGTTTCGCACGGCATCGAAAAAATGAGGCGTCTAATTTTAAAAGAGCCAAACCCACTTTAAATGGGACTGAGGAAAAAAATAAAACAGCCGTTTGCTAGTGACAACATGGTCGAACGTGCTCCAACAATTTTTCGCCAGTGTGGTCGTGTTTCCGAAGCACCTCAATCCCACATGGCACTTAAATGTATATAGACCACTACCATCGGTAGTAGTAGCAAACTTTCGATTTAGCTTTTATAGATTGGAACATTTAAATTGTACTTGAATTGGCTGCGCAAAGTCAGTTTCGCTTCAAGGGCGAAGCAATAAATGCGATAGCAAGAAATTTGAATGTCACAGGAAGAACGGCAAGCAGTTAGAAACTTCCTGCGCGCTGCTCAAGCACAAAGGACGCACGAAAAGAACACACACAAGGCGACTGCGATCTGACAACTATCACAGCTCGACACTTGCAGCGCGCTGCCTAAACACAAAGAAGGACGCACGAAAAGAACGCACAAGTATATACAGTACGAGCGCGAACTGTCACAGTAGTTACTTCAACTAGCCCCTACGTTGGATCTTCTAGCTAACACATCACTCCTTTCGCAAACGCGGCCGCTGCAGCAAACAAAGTGGCCATAGCGCGGTCTATAGCTTCAACGCAAACTTTGCGGTGAACTGAAAACACAAGACGTACAAACCTCCCCCTGAAGAGATAAGCCGGCGAGCACGGTCGACCACACCCTATATGTGCGAAGTACAAGTCGGAGGCGGACATCCCAACTCCGGCGAAACAGTAGAGATATTTAGAATTTGGGGTCTCAAGAAATTTGCGAGCCACTTGGACGTATGTGCAGAACGTAAGCCACTCTCGGACTCTTGTGCTCGCGTTGTGCCGAGACACTGTAGCCTTTGGGCGGCGAACAAAACCGGAGAGCGCGCGACCTCAAGATAAGAAAATAATGACGGTACCTGGAGTGGCACGTGAAGCCGCGGCTCGCGTTGCCTACTGGCGTCTATTGTGGTGACTAAAATAAAACTTGATTGGGTCTAGTTGGCGCAAATTCCTGAGGCTAAAATTACAGCTCAACCACACTATTTAGATGCCAAGCATCTAATAGCCGCGGCATATGTCCCGCGTTGTCGTCGGCGTCCGCACTCACACCGCGCATGCGCCCCTCTCCTCCTTCCCTCTTTCAAACAGCTGCGCGTTACTCTCTCCACTTCTCTCCTACCACCTGCTTGCGCTTCTCCTGCGTTCTCGCCTCTGCTCTCGCGTGCATGCGCTACTCTCCTCCTCTAGCCTCCTCTCCTTCAAGCGTGATTATAAAGCGGGTAGAGCGCTGCGCGCGTTCAGTGCCGCGCTTGCTTCTGTTGACTCCTCTGAAATGCGGGCTCGACATGCCGAAATTCTCTCCTGCGCAACGCCGCGATGAGCCAGCGCATGCGCGTCCCTTCCCCCTCTCTCTCCTCCTACGCTGCCCCCCTCTCGCGCGCCTGTCGACTGCGTTCCCCGCTCGCCCTGCGAGAATTCACGGCCAGGCTAGAGGAAAGACACGACGCGCGTAGCGTTCCTCTTTTCGTTCCACGACGCGAGGTCGGTAGCATGCCCAACGAACGCCAACGGAACGCGATCGTGCAAGTGCTCCGGCTTCGCATCGCCTCATGGTCCCCTTTAGCGGGAGATGGTCTAACTTTTTTGCCTTTCTTACTTCTTTGTCCCTGCATTGATCTGCATATGATTTTAGGTCTTCGCGTATTTAATACACTCTCATCCTTGTTACACGTTTTTGTTTAGAGCTATTGTTGTGTGCGCATGTGCGATAAGGTTGTCTAACTAATATATGTATTTGCGTATGAAAGAATGAAGCAGTTGTGATCAGCTCTTGAGTAGTATGTTTCTTTGTTTCGTGGGCATAGGTCGGCAAACTCACTCATGAGTCGACTCACTCAGACTCACTCAGACTCAGATCGAGCCGTGAGTCTGAGTCTGAGTGAGTCCGCGTGAGTAATATTTTGCTGAGTTTGAGTCCGAGTGAGGCCGGTTGTGAAAAATTTCATTGAGTCTGAGTCCGAGTTAGTCCGGATGAGGGAAATTTCAGTGAGTGTGAGTCCGAGTGAGCCCTAAGCGCAAAATATATTTCTTGAGTGAGTCTGAGTGAGCTCCGCCCTTTTTTGCCGATCTATGGTTCTATTTGGACAACTTTAGCATTAATATCAGCCTTATGTCGGTTGACGTTTATACTCCCCTCGACTCACGCATATTTCAAAGCAATAGTGTTCATACGCCAGCTCAATATTTATTGATCAGAGGCGTGAGTTACAGAGGGGCGGAGCTGGGGCAAGGGGGGGGGGAGCAGGTGACTCCCCCCGCAAGCTCTTTCACAGTGTAGTTCTTGATAAAAATATCTTGTGTGAGTAATATCTTTCAATAAAAATGTCCACTGGAATGCAGCCACTGATAACTTATATTTGAAGGTACGAGAGTAAAAGGCGCCAAGTATAGCATTATTTACGCGAGATATTGACGTTGACACCATGGTTGAAAAAGCTAATTATGTGCTAACGGACTCATGAGTCGACTCACTCAGACTCTCTCAGGCTCAGACAAAGCCGTGAGTCTGAGTCTGAGTGAATATGAGTGAGTAATATTTTGGTGAGTTTGAGTCCGAGTGAGTCCGGCTGAGAAATATTTTATTGAGTCTGAATCCGAGTGAGTCCAGTTGAGGAAAATTTTGCTGAGTCTGAGTCCGAGTGAGCTCTAAGGGCAAAATATATTTCATGAGTGAGTCTGAGTGAGCTCCACATTTTTTGCCGACCTATGTTCGTGGGTGTCTTGTGCGCTTGCGCTGTAGTTTTAGCCTCACGATTTGGGATACGATGTAGGATATATACTGTGATTGTGGTTCAGCCGTCTCGTTTCATCGCTCCTGTGGAATAAGCCTACAAGAGCCAAAGCTTTTTCACTAGCTCGCGCGACGACGAGCCACGGGACACTCTTCTTTTAGGGGCGGAGCTCCTTAAAGCGGCACCCGTTCGTCCCCGTCGCAGTACGTAACCAGTCTTAACGCTAGTACCAGATCTTGACCTCCAAGGTGGTGCCGGTGGGAGATTTTTCCTGTGCGTTGTTGAACAATAAAATATTCGCAGCGTGCGCGTTAACTAAAAGCCGAATTCTTCTGTCTCTCATTCCCCATTAGCAGCCATTGGCATGTTCCAGTAGGAAACGTTAGTAGAAGTAGAAGTGTAAGTGTTAGCTAAAAGCCGACTTCTTCTGTCTCTCATTCCCATTAGCAGCCATTGTTTACCTCCAAGGTAGTGCCTGGTGAGATTTCTCCTGTGCGTGATTAAACAATAAAAATGTTGTTCAAAACGCCGTTGATTGATGAAATAAACCAACGAAAGACGCCAGATGTTATCTAAAAGCAAAACGAAAAGACGCCAGATGTTTCTAAAGCAAAACGAAAAGACGCCAGCTGCTTAACGAAAGACGCCAGATGTTTTCTAAAGCAATGATTTTTTAAACAATGAAAATTCACAGCGTACATGTAAAATTAAAGTGAGCTGCAAGTCGTCATAACTCTCATCGAACCTTTAGTATAAACGCGCCCGATCTCACGTCGGTGATGATGTACTGGGCAGAATTCACGGAAGATTCACGGTTTACCGATGAACCTCCGCAGCTTCACCCACTCATCATCATTCACTCCGTAGATATGCTGTGATTTTTTTCCCTGGCTGGCCAGGGAAGTTTTGCATTTTGGCCAGAGCGGCCAAATTGCAAAACTAGCCTTGGTCGCTAGTGATACGACGCAAACGCAGTGCGGGCAACGATGCAGCATGGACCGCGTGTCGCGTAATTTTAACTTCCCTGCGTGTGGCGTCCCGTGATTTTCACCCAACGCCACGTGCGTTTGTATTCTACGAAGGACACGTGTTGTAGAAAGACGTATGTACGATTGTAGAGGCCGCCTTGAGTATTTTGTTTGCTATGTTTGCTAATTACTCACAATTGTAATAAAAAATGGTTCCCTTAACCTTCGCCTTTAAGAGTTTAACTCGATAGCGAAATCCGGCCCCTAGTGCGCACTTCAACCACTAAGTGCATACTTATTAATGTGTGTTGTTACACACACACACACACACACACACACACACACACACACACACACACACACACACACACACACACACACACACACACACACACACACACACACACACACACACACACGCGCGCGCGCGCGCGCGCGCGTGCGCTCGATGCATCTCTAGTAATGGTACAGGTTTTCAATCTAAAGCACTTCCCTTTGCTACAACGGCGGAACCATATAGGCTCTGCTGTAGTCGAGACATGTTTTCCGCAATGCCTCACAGATGGCAGCACATTATCTAATGTTTGCTGTTTGCTTCATATGTTTTCTGCTACATGGACATAGTTGTCCATTTTTGGAGCTCTTTGAAAGTTCGTTTGTGTTTTTAGCTGCGATGGGTGCACTATCCCGGCTTTTTTTCGAAGCATGGCGTCACGCAAGAAACGTGGTTTGATGGCCTCGCCAATGCGCCTACAAACCGCCGAATGGGCTCATTTTCTTCATGACACCTGCGGAACAAAATGCGTTAAGGAGACTCCTTTTACTACATGGCATTTATGTAGTGTTTTTTTCCGAAGCACTTGCAAGTAACACCGTGGCTTTGTGGTAGGACACCTGCTAGCCACGCAAACGGCGCGGGTTCGATCCTCAATGGGCCCAAAAATTTTTGTTTTTATTTTATTTGCATCTTGATTTTTCGGTCACGGACGATTTTTCGCTCACAACCAACGACGCCGTCACCAACACCGACGGCGGAATTTCTGCGAAACGAGCTCTCTAACACTATCGCGTTAATGCCATGCAAGAGAGAGAAAAAAAAGGACGCGTGGCGCAATTGTCTAAGGCAGTGCGCTGCGGAGCGAGGGGTCGCAGCTTCGAATCCCCGGTCGCGCGCTTCGGAAATTTCTTTCTTCTGAATTATCTGTATTTGTACGTTTTATGTATATATTAGAGCACTGCACGGGCACGGGCCTACCCGATGACCCAGGCTCGGCCCATGGGCCGGGTAAACAATTTTTGACGGCGGGCTTGGGCCGGGCTCGGGGCTGAATTTCCGGGCTTAAGGTGAGGCCCGCGTTTGAGGTGGCGGGCTCGGATCGGGCCAGGCTTGGACTTTGCTCTGTTCTTAAAGGGACGCTGACGCAAAACACTGAATCGGTTTAGACTGATAAAGTGTACTCTGAGAACTCAAATGTCATTCATTTCACCATCGCGAGTTGACTAATTGAGGACAAAAAGAACGTCCAAAGCGCTATTTCTACATTTCGCCCTCATATCTCCGCGCGTGACGTCACGGATTTGAAAAATGATTTTGTCGTATGTTGGGGACACTGACTCAGCGAAATTTCCTGAAACTTGGTATGTGAAGTCTATGGCCCCGTTAGAGGTCAATGTACTTCATTTTTTTCCAATTAGGAAGTACGTATGTCCTACTAGACACCGTCAGAATCTGTGGCGTCATGGCGTCTGCTGCGCGATTTAAGGGCGGCGTCAGCACCCGCATTTTCTTTTTGTGCGTTTTCTCGCTTATGAAGAGTCTTGTCGCTGCGAGCGCCGTGATTTCGGAATTGGAAACAGAGTAAATTACTGTTAATAGAAAAATCGTCTTTCTCTTCAGTGTCCCTTTAAAGGAGTACTGACACGAATTTTAAATATATTCGGATTATTGCGCTAAACAAAAACGGTGATGTCGAGAACCCCAGAAAGAGTATCATGGTGCCCGGGAATGCATCGAATATATTTCAATAGAACTACCTTAAAAACAATTTCGAATTCGATATCAAGGAGGGCGGCTTCTCAGGGGCGTGTCATCTCAGTATGACGTCACCGGGAGCCAGTTGGCTCGGGACGTACTAGCCGCAGACCTCTCATCTGCTCGTGGTGCCCGTAAACAACGAATGGTGAATTGTCGTCCAGCGGCCCTGACAGCGATTTCTGTGATTTAGGGCACGTTCATACCGAACACGGAGCACGCAAGTGGGCAAGCGGATTTTCAAAGCGGAGAGGCGGCGAGGGCGCGCGTCTCTTCAGACTAACCGCGGTGCCTTCTGCCCGCTCCGCCGCGGGGATGGAGCAATCCACCAATCCATGGTGGACGTGTCGCCATCTTGCGGAACTACGCGATACTGCGCGCGCGCGTGCCGGGTCCTGATTGGCTGCGGCCAAAGCGGCCAATTTTTTCGCACGGAGAAAATCGGTCCGGGAGCGATTCGGGCAAGCAGCCGTGGGTTTCCCGCTTTCGCCGACGATAATCCGTGTCCGCATTCCGGATCCGCGCTCGGTGTGAACGTGACTTCAGGCTGCATGCAGGGCGCAGAATACGCAAACTCAATGGAACTGTGCTGACTTGTCGAGGTAATGCCCATTGCGGTAGGGCTGGCTTGCACATGCTAAGCGACGAAAGCTCTAAGGTCAAAGTATAATATTTTATACGTGTTGTCTGGCTCCGGCATGTGGGATTATAAGTTTGGCTTGTAGGGCTTAGGTAAATTTAAACTTTAGAATGATGAAACTGCTAAAAATGCAAAACACAAAATTTATAAAAATCAAAATCTGCCAAAATATGCATGTTGCGCCAACAGTCATAACTAAAAAATGGTTGGTGCGATTGAAACGCGACTTGGCAGGTAAGTAGTGAGGACACTATCCTGGCCATCTAACCTCCACGATCACCCTATCTCTAATCTAGGCGCGTCATCGTAAAAAGGATGAAAACAAATTACATTTGACATGTTTGTTTCGCACACAATTGGCTATAGTGCGAAAAGTTACAGCTAACTTTCAATAATTCTGCTTGAATGCACAACTCAACCTATAAAAAATAGTATGCAATATTGTATGTAAAAATGTTTATCAGAAGGAAAGTTACCACTGTTCGCTTAAGTGTAGGATGCGAAAATTCATGGTTTGAGAAAAATGACCTTAAAGATTTCAGCCAAATGTACATATAATAAACAAACATGCAATGTGTCTGAAATTCTCCAGGATCCTAGCTCGGGACCTCCTCTGAAGTGGTGCATTCTCCTTTTGAGGGAGCTGAAGCACATATATTTTTTGTAGCTTATTTTGCGTCTCCGGCTGACTCATCTATGTGCGCCACAGCGGGTCCACGCTTGGTATATTGATTCCATAACTTGCGTTGATGCTTCTGTTTTGTCCCATACTTTCCCATATTTCATGGAGTACTATAAATTTCTCCTTGAAATGCCACAACTAAGTCCAAGAGCTCGAAGTGGTGTACGAAAAAGCACAGACAGCCAAGCGAAAACGCGCACAACCTAAACGACAGAGAGCTGCTGCCGTGTAGTGGAAATTTTCAAATAAATCAAAAAGATCACGCCCCACAAGCTTTCGAATGTACTTAGACACTTAGCATTATGTAATATGTCTAAGGAAAAACATTTATGACGAGACGGCAGGTGTTGTGGAATCAGAAACCTTCAGTTTCGGTTTGAATGCGTCTTAGAGGTGTTGGAAAAATGGTCATTTTTGAACGGCTCAAGATAGCTACATAATTTTTTTGCTAAATGTTTTTGAATAGGCAAGGATCTTGAAAATGTCGAACTGTAGGTGGTGACCTACCTTAACACGACTCGAAGGTGAAAACCATCTTCTTTTTCCTCTCAGCCGATGTATTGACGCTGCCGCGCCAACCTTCGAAAGCTATCTGCACCTAACGTGCTTTTGCACTGCCTCCAAGATCGGACGCGTTTCACCTGGTGTTGCATATCCTCGATGAACGCACCACCTTTGACCAAGCTACGATGCGACGTGATGACGTCGTCATGTGCCGTTATATCATGTCACTGTGACGTCATAACGACTTCACAAATTGTGGCTATCTGTGACGTCATCGTTGTGGCTATCTGTGATGTCATCTCGTGATGTTTGCATCACTCGTCCCCGACGCCGCGGGACGCGAGACGCCGCCAGCGGTCAAATTTCTAGTTTGATGAGGCATCTAAGGCTTTCGCCTTAAAAGACTAGAGGAATGGAATGATCAAACTTTTGTCTTGCTTAGGCCCAACACCGACTACCAACAGAACGGATGCAAAAGCCAAAGAAAACTCTTAGCGTAATAGATTAAAAGAAGCTTTTATTTAATGTAACTAATACAAGTCTTCAATAAAACCTTGTCACGACGGGATCACGCGCGCGGCCTCTACTGGTGGCGCTGATTTTCCTAGCGCCGTAGCGCCACCGTACCAGCTTTCGAGGCCTATAGTGCGAGAGCTACATGGTACTGTCGTAACAGCGCTGGAATGTGCAGGAACAGCATAGGTCTATTAAACAAGGCGTGGGGCAAAGTATATTCGCTTGACGAAATATCCGGCTTGAAAAAAGACAATTGCGAACTCCATGCCAGGTGATGTCCCTTTACCTCGACCATATACATCCAATGAGTAAGCGTCGAGAAGGGTTTTCGCTTCTTTTTTACCAAACTGGAACGAACCCCAAAATAGATCGAAATCGCTTCGTCCACCTCCAGCCAGCTTCACCCACGTAGTCCAATGACCACCTTCTACCAGTTACGAACATCGTTAGAAAGGTAACAAAACGGAAACTTGGGCCAGTTGGTTGTACTTCATATTTACCGGCAGCGCAACCACACACACGGACAGAGAAAAGAAGCGAAACGGAAAGGTTTTGCTTCTTTTCTCTGTTCGTGTGTGTGGTTGCGCTGCCGGTAAATGTGATCGTTCGAAAGGCATGCACCATTACAATATGAAGAAAAAAGAGCACTGTGCTATACCGTGCATAACATACACTGCTGAAAACTGCAAGGAGAAGCGCTCAAAGAGGAGTTTTATAGATGACATTGAAGAGTGCCACGACGTTGGGGAGCTCTTTATTTGGGCGATCTTTGCCCAGACAATCAAAACTCAATATACAAGCGATACAGGCTGCGCACTGATATCGGCGAGAACAGTCTTTGGCCGTCGAGTAATCTGGTCATCGGTGGGTCACGTCGTCTTTTATCCATCAGTCATCGAACCTGTCTAGCCGCGTGCGGCGTGTAATCTTAACAGATTGATCTCAAACAATTGTGAAGCTTCTCAAACATTACGGCGCGGTATGCGTCGAACATTGCCAACAGTCTTTGTGGGTGAAACCCGAATACATCAAAACAAAGCAATAAACACGCGTGGCAGTAATATCGCTAGTAATATTAACCATGGTACAAACGATTGCACTATCGATAGTGTGTCGATAGTAGTATTATGGATAGTTTGTCTACACTATCGATATTTAAAAAAAACTATCAATGCTATTGATAGTCAGTTTACCGATAGTTCTGCATCACTAGTGGTTGTTCTCCGCTTTTTGACGAGTGCTTCATTGTGAGTAGCAACAGGAGAAAACTACAACATTGGTAATTGAATCAGCAACTATTCATAGGATTGGTCGAGATTGCCTTAGTACGCCGTCACTATCTTTGACAAAGAAATAACCACTTTTACTCGATGCAGCTGTACCTGCGCATGTCCGCGATTTTTTTTATTGTATAAATGTGTGTGATCCGTGTTCAAATAAATCATTGTTGAATGTTTGTACCTGTGTGTGCCCTTGTCTTGTCCCGTCTTGATAAGTATCTGCGCTAAACTGCTGGGATATCGCAGTATTTTACTACAAAAGTAACATTGTCTTTGTGCATCCATCGGTGCCGTGTTTTGTTGACGACTGTGCTTGTAGAGTGGTTGGTCGCTCCTTGTAAGAGGCGTACCCTTCTGGACAATTGGCAGTGTTTTCTTGTTCTCGGCATCTACTGATTTCTTTAAACAATACTTCAGCTCTTCTTCTGAGCTGGTTTAACGCCGCGCCGTTTCAAATCACTTTTCTTTTAAGGAATAAATCGCTACCCAATATCTTCATTTTTGTTGTCTTTCATTTTAAATATACCGTCTTGGAGCGAAAGAACGACATGATACTGTAGCGCAAATTGGAAAAGAAACACGAAGGGGCAGAAAGACGCAGGAAAGTCTCCTTAGTGTTTCTGTTCGAGGTTTGCGCTAAAATGTCATGTCTTTCAGTAAGTACCCACTGGCCCAAGAAAAAGTAATTGCGGAGCGAAAGAATGATAGCAATGTAGCTAGGTCCGAAATGAAACAGATTGGATGCGGTCATATTGGTTGTTTTGGTCACGAGGTGTCGACGCAGTGCTTTTTTTAGTCGATGGTACAACTTGCAATTGCCATATTTCGATGACAAACGTTTCTGAAGGGAAATGCACTTAGGCGCGGTTGACGGTCACGTGAAATTTACTCAGTGTTCGCCTCTCATTTGGGCTCTTTTATACAAAAAGGAATGCTGCAATATATGCGAGAAGTATTGTGAGAATATTGTGCGAGGGGCTCCACAAAAACCCAATCATCATCATCATCATGTTTAACGCACAAGGGTTACGGCCTTGTACGTTTCTTATGGTCGAGGGACCCTGATGCTGTATCCTAACAACTGCTTACTTCCATCTTTACCCCCGAAAAGCCAAGGATTAAATGCGGGCCAGTTGTGAGAAGCACTTCATCGCTTCATTTTCATTTTTGCGTTCATTGCGACACTGGTTCTTTCGGATTCTGTCACTGCGGGCCTCGCGGGGGGGGGGGGAGGGGAGGGGTGCGGTTATTCTCCACCCGCCTTCTCCTTCAGGGGGACCCAACTCACAGCCTATGTTTCCGCAAACATTTCATTCACTGTAGCGACAACAGATGGGATTCACAGTAGCAAAGTCGTTCTCAATCGACGGACATCATAAGCACTCTTATCTTGGCAGATCACTTCCGAACAATTTATATTTACTAGAAAATAAGAGCCATCAGCCCGCTGTTCAGGCCACTTAACAAAAATTACGGAAGTTGCGTTTCTTTTTCTTGAAATACATGATGAGCATACTGTATGTAAAATATCGGTTTTTCTTTTGTTAGTGTGACGAAAGAACTAATGGCTCAACTCTCTGAAGGGCAAGACGGAGCTGTGATGAAGGTAGGCCACAAAGAAGGTAAGAAGGCCTTTGATCTCTGAATAGGCGAGTTTCGGTTTTATGTAGCCGCAGTTGCGAACTACCCACTACGACATTACTCACCCTTTTGTGAGGTAGCGAAATATCGACTACGTGTGTAAGGTAATACCAGGGCTGGGCAGTATCGCGATACAAGAGTATCGCGATAGTATTTCAGAGATACTTTTGAGTATCTGTATTTCTGTATCGAGATACATTTGAAAAATGTATTTGTATCTCAGTAGTGAAATACATTTACGATGTATCGGCTGTATCGCGATACTATGCAGGACACGGGTATTTCGTTACATTGTTTTTTGTGTCGGAAATGAGTTGAGGCGTGTTTCCAATGGGGGAATGGCGTTTTTTTTTTCTTTTTTGTGCCAAGACAAGCAAAGGCGGGCCGCCGGTCGCCGACAGATAAGGCGGCGATGGTTTCCCCTCAAGCACAGAATGGTCCATGTGGTAAAGCGCGCGACGCCGCAGACGGCAGCATCGCGGGGGCAGTGTTGTCGGTCTCTGCCGACGAAAGTCGCTGTCTCTCAAGGTCAGTGCAGCACGCCTAAATTTTTCGGGTGGCAAGCCATTACATCGCGACCCCCCGCGCGGATACCGCCTTGGAACAGACTTTGCAATACTTAGCGTGCGTTCAGTTCTCAAAGCGGCGGCACTTCCAAAAGCTGTTCCCGTAGTCGCGGCGGAAATGACTAGAAGATGGCTATCTTTGACGCGCTTTCAGTCACCTCTCAAATGTCAGGGTGCGTTCCTAATTGGTTACATGCGTGAAACGGTATTTTGTGGTAGCAGGCTCCCCCACCTCCAGAGCCGACTTCGCCTGTTGCGGCTTGCTGAAATGGGTGCTGGTAGCGTCGGTGGTGGTGACAGCTTCATTGAAGCCGACAGGGTCAGACGGCTGAGGATTCCGAAAATGAGGACAGACTTCGGATTCTCAACAGTCAGAACAACCCAAGTAAGGGCGGAAGTGTTTCGGCATCTGGGTGACCCGAGAAGAGATATCACCACGCTGCAGGGCAATCCGGCTATGAAGGCGATATTTATTCACTATAACACGAATTTGTGCTCGCCTTCAGCGGTAGACCGACTTTTCTTCTTTCGTGAGTCTTGCGCTAAGGCTGAACCGACGCTGTCAGAAGACAGCCTATTTGAGAAGCCTACAAAGCAACCTTCTCAGCAAAGCAGATCTTCAAAATGTGTGCTTTTTCTCAATTCACTGGTGTTCATTAGTGATTCGAGTGATTTGCTTAAAGTGTGCTATGTCTAGCATAGCTTAGTTTGTTCGCCAAGTATGTCGATTTTGGTGTCCAGTCCGTGTTACTGTTGCTGTGAAAGAGTGTAATTTTATTGCATTTGATACTTGTAATTATGTCATTATTACTAATTACGTACGGTTCACCCCCCTCCCCTGCAATGTCTTAATGGCGCTGAGGGTACTGTAATAAATAAATAAATAAATGAACTGACCGTTTCGATGCGCTGTAACTTTAATTACAACATTATGCTGCACTAATAAGTGTCTGCGTAGTATGAGCATCCTTGAAGTAAAAAAAGTATTCCAGTATCTGTATCGCTGTAACTGTATTCCGGAATACTTTTTTCCTCTTATTGCAAAAGTATCTCCGAAATATCCCGTTACGTTAAAGGCAAATGTATCTCAGTATCTGTATTTTAGGCTTCCAGTTCATGTATTTCGATATCTGTATTCCGGAATATTCTTCTGAGTATCTCTGCCCAGCCCTGGGTAATACGCAACCCTTTATAGCTTTCACGTGGTGTGACGCCTGGTGTTATTCAGCGCTTCTCCCGCGAAATATTAGATGTGTTGAATTTCTGCCTGATATAACGTCTGTATAGGGTCTTGAGAAAGCACTTTGCAGTAGAACATTTAACTGCTATACATAATGCCTTGGTTCGATTCCTGCTCTACCATTGAGTTTAAATGCAAGACATTCATTAGTAAATTAAAGGCACTTTGATCGTTTCAATCTATCTATCTATCTATCTATCTATCTATCTATCTATCTATCTATCTATCTATCTATCTATCTATCTATCTATCTATCTATCTATCTATCTATCTATCTATCTATCTATCTATCTATCTATCTATCTATCTATCTATCTATCTATCTATCTTGCCGCCTTCTTAACTTAGTGTACGTCAAAATTGTCATAGAAGGGCATGAGGGTATGTCGAACATAACTGACAGGTCATGACATCAACAACATAAGCCTTTCCGCCCCTCCTACCCGTCACGCGTGGCACATACCCACATATAGTGGCCATGGTATGCGGCTATGTGCCGCATTATAGTATACAGTCGAGCCACCAGATATCTAACTCGCTAGAAAACGGGAATATGTTCGATATATTAGTTCGATATATCCGGTAATTCGATATAAAACTTTTCAAGAATTTACTGTATTTCGGTGCGCAAGTTGGCATCACCGCATTGCTCCACGATAACGCAAGGAAGGCGGCTTACGACAATGTGCGGGGAAGTATACTTTATTTATTTATTTTTTTTTTGCATTTACGTGGTCCATAGTGGAGGATGCGGGTTATATACAGGTGCGCGTCGTAGGCGAGCAAATACTGTTGAAAAATGTTGCAAACAGAACAGCCGAAGCGGATTTAGGAACTCACACAAACGTTTCTTAGCGTCCACATGAGCCCAGACCATAAAGATGGCTCCTTCGTTCTTGGTCGAACAAGCGCACGCGCTCGCTGGCGCAAAGCTCGTCTGCTTCTTCTTGCAGGCTGAAAGCGGAAAATTCAGCATATTCCCGGCCGCGCAGTGGTGTCTCGTGTGTCACAGTCAGGCGCTTTCGGTGTAGCTCTCTCCAAAAATGCCTCAGTACGCGTTCATGCTTCCGTTTCCTCAATATGGCCTTGAGGTGTCTTCGGCCACCTTCTACTTTTCAAGCTCACTCTTCGCTTGTCGAAGCTTCTCTCGAAATTTGGCGTGGAGAGCGAAAGCTTCGCTTTCTGCCATCTTGCTGATATAGGCGATCAGGTCAACATGCGTCTCAGAGCACGCTGCTTCGGCTGTTTCATCAGCCTGTGCCATTTGCCAAAATGGTCCAGCAATGCCCTCACGTTATCCTTTCGGTATTGGGAAGGCAACTCGGCAGCCTTGGTACCAATCCTCGTAGTACTCGATGAGGATGCTTCTTATGCTTCTTCTTGGGTGAGCAACAAGGGACGCACACGAATCTGCTGGATGAAAGCACAGTCTTGCGTTCCAGCTGCCTTGAACAACTCCTTCAGATGATTTACCAGGATATCCATTTCTGTCTCACTTCTTATCGTCTGCTGGCGCAGACGCGCCATATCATGTCCTGGCTGTTCCTTTTGTTGCTTTAACTCAGTCTGACGTTGTTCCTCGACCAACTGCTGTATCGTAAGCAGCAGGGCGGACATCAGTCCTAGCCAGAGTGTCGGAACGGAACGAAAATCGAAAACGAAAAACAAAAAAAAACAATATTTTTGACTAGAACGAGAACGTAACCGAAACTTTATTTAATATTTCGTTCCAGAGTGAAATCGAAATTTTTTTCAATCGTTTTTCGGTTCACGAGAAAATTTCGCAATCCGGAACAACTGAGCTCATGCAGGTGTGAGCATACGTCAGGGTACAGTATTAGCGCGTACCTCAGACAGCAATTCCAGAGCAACGATATGTTGAAATTGTGCAAAAAACGAAAACAGTGGCAACCAGAGATGTTTGTATTACCGCAAGTGGACATTTGCGCGCCTGTCAAGTAGGCCAAAGGAGAGAGGGCATTATCGGCGCTGAAGTTTGATACAGCGAAAGCTATTATGAGATAACAACAGCCGATTTTAGAATGGCTGTCAGTTGGGCTTGTTGCTTCATGATCTTAAGGGTCGAATCGCGCAAACGAGATAGGAACTGGAAAAAGAGACGATAGCACACAGAGCGCAAACTACCAACAAAAATTTATTTCCTGAGCACACAGTTTTTATGCACCACTCTGACGCCACCAGGTGAGTACAACAATCAACTTAGAAACGCAAGCTCTTTGCAAGATAAGTTAACAGATGGCGTGCTGACGCATTCGGGACCTAATCTAACAATGTTCTCAGCTTCGATTATTTCTCTCGTCAATTTATCGTTTTGAGATGCGACAACATTACATGCTCTGAACACAGGCCGACACCCACATGTCTTGCAGTGAATCGCAAGCCATCCGTCCCGTCCATTTTTTACATTGTTGTTATGTCCTCTAAGTCTGTCATTAAGACACCTTCCGATTTGATCTATATATATATTAGCACAGGAAATTGGATTCCGATACACCACATTACTCTTGCAAGGAACATAGGTGACTTTATGCTTCTTGGTACATGACTTAGAGTTCATATTGCTATTATTGCGGTGGCATAGGCTCAGGAGTTTGCGCGGGGCTGAAAAGGCAACTTTTACTTTGGAACGTTCCGCCCCTTTTTTTTAAAATCGTGTAAAATCTTGTGGAAGTACGGTATGACGGCAACTGTATCGGATTTGTATCGGATCACACATTGCTCCCATTCTCAGTGATATCTTTTTGGCTAAAGTTGACAAAGCGGCGGCTGAAAGTCTACGTAATCTCAACATCATCATGGTTTGCAGATTTGTAGACGACTATCTCATCCTGTTTGACAACGACACCGTAGGTAACCAGTCATGCGCGTTAGATATTCTTTCTCGCTTTAAAGATAGCTTTAATCCCCTAACTCTCACGCATAAAATGCCTGATGACAATGTGATCAGGTTTCTTGAGATCATGTTCACCTTCCACACAGATCGTTTTTGTTGGCGCTATCAACTCCGATGTAATAAACCGGTCCTGCCACACAACTCGGCACACTACAAACTTTGCTTTCATAATGCTCGAACAAAGTCATGCGAGCATGAAGTTGCGGTTATTCTTGAGCGCCAGTCCGACCGGCTATCTGAAGCAGGTTAATTTTTAAGTGTTCAATCCTCGGTGTCTGAAGCTTTGCTCAGAAAGCTTTGCCAGACGCCCTCAACGGAAGAGCCCTCAAAGACGAACGCGAGAAAAGTTGCCGTCATACCGTGCTTGCACCAGATATCACGCAATTTGAAAAAAGTGGCGGAACGTTCCAAAGTAAAAATTGTCTTTCCAACCCCGCGCAAACTCCTGAGTCTATGCCACCGGAATAATAGCAGTATGAACTCTAATTCATATACTAAGAAGCACAAAGTCATCTATGTTCCTTGCAAGAGTAAAGTGGTGTATCGGATTTCAATTTCTTGTGGTAAGATATATATATATATGGTCAAACCGGAAGATGTAATTATGACAGACTTAGAGAACATAACAACAATGTAAAAAATGGACGTGACGGATCACTGCAAGACATGTGGGTGTCAACCTGTGTTCAGCGCATATAGAGTTGTCGCATCTCAGAACGACAAATTGAATCGAAGCTGAGAACATTGTTAGATTAGGTCCCGAATGCGTCAGCACGCCGTCTGTTAACTTATCTTGCAAAGAGCTTGCGTTTCTAAGAAGTTGATTGTGGTACTCACCTGGTGGCGTCAGAGTGGTGCATGAAAACTGCGTGCTCAGGAAATAAATTTCTGTTGGCATTTTGCGCTCTGTGTGTTGTCGTCTCTTCTTTCAGTCGCTGTCTCGTTTGCGCGAGTCAACACTTAAGATCATGAACCATCAAGTCCAACTGACAGCCATTTCAAAATCGGCTAGTGTGATCTCATAACAGCTTTCACTGTAACAAACTTCAGCGCTGACAATGCCCTCTCTCCTTTGGCCTGCTTGACAGGCGCGCAAATGTCCACTTGCGTTAATACAAACATCTCTGGTTGCCACTGTTTTCGTTTTTCGCAAAATTTCAACATATCGTTGCTCTGGAATTGCTGTCTGAGGTACGCGCTAATACCTTGAGATATGCTCACACTGCATGGGCTCAGTTGTTCCGGATTGCGAAATTTTCTCGTGAACCGAAAAACGATTGAAAAAAATTTCGGTTTCACTCCGGAACGAAATAATAGATAAAGTTTCGGTTACGTTTTCGTTCCGGTCAAAAATATCGTTTTTCGTTTTCGGTTTTCGTTCCGTTCCAACACTGCTAACAATCACTGTCGAAACTGTGGAAACAATAGCAAACTACCACCATCTCTAAATTCCAAATTCTACCTCTTGCCACTGAGAATGAGCTCGTACGCTGAGGATGAGTGCTCGACATCGACAAATGTCATGGGAGTGTAGTTGTACTAGGGAACATTCAATGGTTTAATGGACACAGGGATCCCAGAGTGCTCACGAGCAAGGACCCCTACGCTTCTTTAATCAGCGCAATGTTTGCAATTAGAGCTTTTCCAGAACTTTCAAGTTTTCCTGATAGTGTTTCGAGGAAGGAGATGTTGACGCACAAGCAGGCGAGGTATCCTTGCAGACTATCCACAGAAAGATCAGCTTGAGCCTTCTTGACTGTAGCACTCTCGTCCCCTGAAAAGCCGTATATCCCGACTTTGATGTCCGAAAAGTAGTAGTTGCAATACGCAACAGCTTCTAGCCATGTTCGCCAACGTGTGACGATGGGCTCTGGCGGAATGCGTACGTACGGCAACTTCTCATTGAACGCAAGCGAGAAGGCGTCTTCAGGAGTTTGGCCTTGGCTTTTGTTTTTCCGGCGTTGGTTGAACAGGAGACAATTCCGAACAGTCCATTTTGCTCGGTAACATGAATAACCGAATCAAACTGCACTCCAAAGAGAAACTTGCGGCTAAATAGTGTTTATACACGCGCGAATTTTCGACATAAGCTCTCATAGGCATTTACATGTATTTAGGCACAAACGGCAAAAATAGGCATTTATAGGCACTATAAAAACACTATCAAAACCCTTCTTAATCTGTAATTCATGCTCATGAAGCAAAGTGGCGTGATAGGAGCGCAAGGAACAAAATTGGCATTTGTGTAAAATGCCGTCTCTAATAATGATGAACACACAATATCTCTTCTAGGTCCCCCAACGGTACCGTACACATTGAAATATTGGAAGTATTATGAAAAGTGTGGCATTCTCATGCTCACAAAAGGAGGTAAGTACTAAATCAAAATCACTGATTTGTTTCGATGCGTCTACATTTTCACAACTTCGTCGCACATAGAAGTTTTGTAAAAGGGTGCAGGTGGGGACGCAATGCTTCGACAACGTGCCCTACCTGTCAAAAGGGGTAACTATGGCAACAAGAAGGAATAAAACGTATTTGTTGATGTTGCGAAACCAAGGGTCTAACATTTATGTTTCACAAAGTAGTAACCATTCCATCCTGTTTAGATGACATTGCCACGAAAGTTTTTGATAGCCAGCTTGTGAGGTCGCAAAGGTGACTCTGGGAACCAATAATTCATGTATTAACATGTGAATCAACAGTGCTTTTTAGACTACATTTGCCTGATATATTACTGCTCGTCAGCAAGCGCGGCATCAGAGTCACGAATTCAAAGCCTGTTTCGTTATTACTATCAAGTGTCTTCCAGTTCGTGGGATTCTTGTTACACGCGGGTGTATATTCACCGTCCACTGACCAGAGGAAGTTGCGTTGCTCGACTGGCCCTTCCCAAGTTCGCTGACATTGGTCGTTAGGGGCACGCAGAAAACAGACGCGCGAACGCTTCCCCCGTGTAGCCCGGCCACAGTCCGCCCATCAATGCAGGGAGGGAGACGCGCGCATCGTGTTCCATTTTGACTGGCCCCGTCTCAAAAGTTGCTTTTAGATGCGAAGGCAACTCTTGCTCGGGGGTATGTCCCGCGGCGTGCGAGTCCGCACTCACACTACGCATGCGCAACTCTCCTCCTTCCCTTTCTCCAACAGCTGCGCGTTACTCTCTCCACTTCTCTACCAGCACCTGCTTGCGCTTCTCCTTCGTTCTCGCTTCTGCTCTCGCGGCGCATGCGCTACTCTCCTCCTCTGGTCTCCTCTCCTTCAAGTGATAGAGCGCTGCGCGCGTTCAGTCCAGCGCTTGCTTCGGTTCCCTCCTCTGAAATGTGGGCTCGACATGCCTAAATTCTCTCCTGCGCAGCGCCGCGATGAGCGCCAGCGCATGCGCGTCCCCTCCCCCTCTCTCTCCTCTCCTACGCTGCTCCCCTCTCGTACGCCTGTAAACCGCGTTCCCCGCTCGCCCTGTGAGAAGTACCGGCCAGGCGAGATGGAAGACACGACACGCGTAGTGTTTCTCTTCGCGTTCCACGACGCGAGGTCGGTAGCATGCCCAACGAACGCCAACAGAACGCGATCGTGCAAGTGCTCCGGCTTCGCATCGCCTCATGGTCCGCTTTAGCGGGAGATGGTGTAATTTTTTTCATCCGCTAGTCTGCGCGTTCTGGCGCTGCAGTCACACGGGAAAACTCTAATTCGCGGTGCCTATACTCCCGTCTCACAAGCTGGTGCAGCACTGTGGGAGCTGCGGGGCTGCTGAGCCGATAGGAACACCCCTCACGATGTATTGATCCGCGCCGCGTCGTCTGCTTCGCGTCCCCGTAGCGTCTGCGCTCCCGCATTGGGCGAGTAGAGTGAGCCCACGGCAGCAACCAAAGCTCTGAGCCTTGGGCAGCAACAGCAGATGCGCAAAAAGAAAAAAAAAAAGAATGTAGGGAAGGGCGTTTCAGCTCCAATACCGTGAAACCCGTATCGGGGCGAAGCATGCCGTGTGCGCCGGTGTTTCCCACAGCAAAATCATTGCTAATGGGCAATGAGAGACAGGAGAAAGATTAGACACAGAGACGTGCAGTCCGCTTTTAGTTAACGTGCACGCTGCGAATCGTTATTGTTCAACTACGCACAAGAGAAATCTCCCACCGGCATTGCATTGTAGGTCATGATCCAGTGCTTATCTATGCGCGGTGGCCAGCGAACGGTAGTGCAGCGCGAGCAGTCGGTTTTAGGGGCGAAGCTCCTTAAGGCGGCACCCGTTCGTCCCTCGTAGTCGTCGTGGTCGTAGTAGTGAGTAACAAGTCTTAGGCATTGACCTCCAAGGTGGTGTCGGTGGGAGATTTCTCCTGTGCGTTGTTGAACAATAAAAAATTCGCAGCGTGCGCGTTAACTAAAAGCCGAATTCTTCTGTCTCTCATTCCCCATTAGCAGCCATTGGCATGTTCCAGTAGGAAACGTTAGTAGAAGTAGAAGTGTAAGTGTTAGCTAAAAACCGACTTCTTCTGTCTCTCATTGCCATTAGCAGCCATTGTTTACCTCCAAGGTAGTGCCTGGTGAGATTTCTCCTGTGCGTGATTAAACAATAAAAATTTTGTTCAAAACACCGTTGATTGATGAAATAAACCAACGAAAGACGCCAGATGTTTTGTAAAAGCAGAACGAAAGAACGCCAGATGTTTTTCTTAAAGTGTAGTAGTAGTAGTTGCATGTAGCCACCTCGCCCGATCGTCAACGGGCGAGGTGGACTGGCAACGGCGCGAGGACCCTGCCGTACGAGAGTTAAATCACACTAAAAGACATACTTTGCGGGCGATACACTCTAGTGAGCTTTCAACTTTTCGTCTTAATGTACATGATAAAGAAATTATTTCTACGAAAAACGCAAGGCACACCTTGAGCAATATGTTTGGTTTTGGGACGCTAAATGGAACCATGAGGCGATGCGAAGCCGGAGCACTTGCACGATCTCGTTCCGTTGGCTTTCGTTGGGCATGCTACCGACCTCGCGTCGTGGAACGCGCGTCCTGTCTTCCCTCTAGCCTTGCCTTTAATTCGCACAGGGCGAGCGGGGAATGCGGTCGCTCTTGGCGCTCTTTCGCTCGGGAGCGGACTTCTTCCTTGCATTTCACCGATCACAAGTGATAATGAAGGGACCACGTAAACCAACAGTACAATAAAAGTTTGATGTTTAATATATACACGATGTTTCACACTCTTTATATTATGTACTGGGCGCATTTCACGGAAGAGTTTCACGGTTTACAGATGATTCCCTCCGTAGCTTCGCCCCACTCATCATCATTCACCCCGTGGATATGCTGTGATTTTTTTAAAGACGATAGTCTTTCTTGGGATACTTAAACGGAGAAATTTTGGTCTGTCTGTCTTTCTGTTTGTCGGCACGTCACTCGATTCAGCCACTCGGCGAAAGTTGAACCACTTGCCCAAGGGCCAACCATCTTCAACGGCTGACTTGGTTAATACTTCTGTACATTGTCGATCAAAAAGCAAACATTACGCATATCTGAGGCGCAACAATACTGGGTAAGTATTAGGTGGTGTGTTTCTTTAATAGAAAGTGCATACATACGTAATTCTAAACACCTTAGTTTCTTAAGCTTCGCTGAAAATGCGGCTGCGCTGAAACTTGCCTTCCTCGTGCCCTCTGCACGAGCTCATTGTTGTCTTTCGGTTTCGGTCCTGTATTGCGCTGTACGAATGCCATGGAGCGCCGCTCTGGCATTCCTGTTTTACCCAGGTGACGTGTAAATAAAAGAGTGTGTGGAGAGTACTCGTTGAGTGTGGACATTTCTTTTGCTTCAGCACTTCGCGCCAAACCGTGTGTTCGGGCTGGCTGGCGTCCCCGCCGGTCGCGTTGGTCACCGCCGGTTTTCGCCTGCTTCTGCGCCGGGAATACCAGCCCATAACACAGCACTCATGTTTACCGATGTATTGCCAGATGGCGTCCATATCTCACGCAGCGCCTCATCTATCGTCTTTAGACGACATTTGCAGCGAAGCACGCAGATACGCGGCCAATTTTTCAATCAAGAAACTCGCTAGCAGACGCTGCCAGCGTGGGCGTTGTCTGTCGCGTGCGAGAGCGCGTTCTCGTTCCTCGTGAGCTGGTAGTTCAGCGTTCATCACGCCGTTGGCTCTCTCTCGCCGCACGGCGAGCGCTGAGGCGGTGGCGCCGCCCCTCTCTTGCGCTCAAGCAAAGGGGAAAAAAATTTCTTGGCATAAAATGGAATCCGATCGCACAGACAGGTCGGGTTGGAAGTCATTGGGAGAGACCTTCGTCCTGCGGTGGACACAAAAGAGGCTGATGAGCGTCTGAATTCAATTGTTGTGGATTGTCGCTGTTACCTGTTAGGTAACGCATAGAGCTGACTTTTCACGGCTTCATTTTGAGAATAAAATTGTTCATCATGGTTGCAAAGGACTAGGATGCTGTGTACGCAAGATATGATTGATTGTATTATCCATGTGTGCCATTTTAGCAAAGCGGAAATGACACCTTGACACCTCCACAATCTTACGTTAGCGAATTCCCCACGCTGGTCCAAAAATGGGTAATAGGCACGGTCTCTCCTTGTTTTATCCTACGTTCTAGTTCACATCACCCCGAGCCAGCTAGCATTTGTGAGCAAAAATAACATAATGCACTCATCATCCTCTCCAAGTTTTAAAACCATGTTCACGCACTACTTTATTTGCTTATTTTTCTGTAACAGCTTCAGGTTGAAATGTCCTTCCACACAATGTCGTATTTGCAAATAGGCACCACAAGCTGAGTGCTTATGTTTTTTTCTGTTTTGCCACATCACTTACCCTTTGTACAAATCCATTGAATGTGTATATATGTTTGTATATGGAGGCACGTTTACGGAGTCAAGTAAGGCACTCTTCGTCCTCTGGACATGTCGCAATAGATAGCGGTCGTCGGCTTCGACTCGGGAATAGGGACTTGTCAGATGTCACCAACCTTCAAATGGGCCCTGCACCCAAATTTCACCAGCGTAGACTTACACTGGGACTCGTTCCTTGTATCGTCCTTAGATGAACTCGAAAAAAATCGCAGTTTCACCACAGAGGCAAAAAAATGAATGCAATAGCAACAAATTGTTGTACGAAGTAAGGCTGGCAGCTAACTCTTTTAGATCCGCGTTCTCACAGAACTCAACTAAACGCTGGTGTAAGAGAATGCGCCCAGGTAGCACAAAACGGATAATTGACGTGTTATAAACGTTTATTCCAGGAAATAAAAACGTTTAGAAGACGTCACGGAATAGAAGCTAAAGCTCTAGCAAACGTCGTATATCTTGTCTAATGGCCGACTAGAATCTCTTTTTAAGACTATCTAGAAAATGTTCTAAAAACGTCGCAAAATATCCCATTTTATAAAAGAGATTGATGCATACCTAAAACATCCCATGTGTATTGTTTTGAAAAGACGATTTCTAGATGTTTTTAGGACGTTATGCAGGATCTCTTCTTTTTGCTGTTTTGTTCTTGTGCATACAATTAGTGCACATTTACAGGAAGCCCTCTCTGTTCTAGTAATTAGAATTACTTTATTCTGCAGTTACTATTACATGGTGAGAGCTCGGTAGATTTACTAACAAAAGTGGGCATGTCATAATTTATTATGTAAAATAGCAACGCTTCCTGTACACCACAGAAACGTAAAAACCACAAAATGAGATATAGCATGCGGCTCAGAAGCGGCAAATAAACACAAAAAATTGCGGTAGATAAAATGCAGCTATATAGTATATAGCCTTCCAGAGCACAACTTTTTGTTGCACGATTCATCATTCGCAAAATTGTTGTTAAACAACTAACAGTGCAATATGACAAAACTTAGGATCTGGCACAGCCATTCTGCAATATGTAAGCGTCGTCGCAATTAGCTCAATTGAATGAAACACAAAGAAGAAGCCAAGAGAAATTGTGGAAAATGGAATGTCTTGAAGCCTACGACTCGACAAGGGGACCAGTTTCCGTGAGGGCCCTGAGGAAGACAAGTCTCCATGTCAAAACGTTTCCTCAACGGTTCATCTTGCACTGAACTTCTTTCCTGTAAGGAGAGAGCGAAAACGAATAGAGGATAGGCAGGAATAGGCGTCCAGTTTGCCACCCTACTCGTGGGGAGGGGAATGAGGGAGTACAAATAGAGAGACACAACACACACACACACACACACACACACACACACACACACACACACACACACACACACACACACACACACACACACACACACACACACACACACACACACACACACACACACACACACAAAGGAGCGTATCACAGGTAGTCACTCAATTCTGCTGCCTTGAAGTACTGCAGCAGAGCTCGTGTCGTTTTCTGGGCTGATGTGCTGTGAAGACAAACTCCCAAGATCTTTCCTTCAGTAAAAGGCCGACCATCAAGTCTCCTGAAGGCACACTGGCACACTGGAGTCCGGTGATGTTGAAATTGAAGACAGCGGCGCAAGAGATGATCGATAATCTCCACACATTGCGGTTATCGTACATTTTGCGAAAAGGTCATGATAACTGAAATTTATTGCATGTTTATCGAAGAGTTGACGCAAACTGGCACCTTTGCAGCATCTCACCGACGACACACGTTAAAGGGGTGGTGTCACCAAATGTGTGGCTGGCGCGTTCTTTGCTGCAAGCGTTTTCTATAGCTCCAGGAAGCATGATACACGACCAAGATTCATGTATTCACGCCAAATAATTTAATATCGAATTTTTATGTGGACAACTTTCGGTTTCGGTGTCTGGGCGCCGAAGTTGGGCAGTGACGTAGCAGTGTAGGGGGCTTGGTCACGTGACCAGACAAGGCTGTGACGTACGTAGGAAGCGATCGAAAGTCAGCGAGTGATGCAGCAACGGATACTTTGGCGGTACGTATGTTGCAGAGGTGGCGGAGGTCTGGCGGTCACTCACGTCACTACAGCAGATCTGGTGTGACCTCACTACAACTTTCGTTGTCTCGTATAGAGCTACGTCAGTGCTGGCACACTAGCGATGGGTCTTGATGGGGAGAGTGGGCATTTAGGCACACTTTGGAAGTGAATTAAAATATATTCTAAAAATATATTCTAAACATATTCTGTGTCCGATTCTTCATGTGAAGTGTCCTTGCATACTGAGGAAACCAACAACAGGCTTGTTATAGCCTCGAAATTTTATGGCACCACCCCTTTAAGCGTCGGTAATGGAATACGCGATCGACGAACGCTCTCTTCGCGTACCCTATTCCAAAACTGCCTATTACGCGGCACACGCAGCCTAAGCTAATGTATATCTTGAAACTATCTCATCAAGCGGCCAGAAAAAATAGTCATTTTACTGAAGTTAGAATAACAAATATAAATAGTTTTCACTCATGTTCGTTGGAACACGAATGGAAACCATGACCTGCTTTTACGTTTTGAAAGCTTTATGATGTATGCTGAATGAACTCCGCAGTCACGTAGTGCTGAAACATGTCTTACACGCAACCCGTGATGCAATGGAACATGTTTTTTTCATTTGTCACAGTTCTCAAATGCTGAGCGTCAATGCAATAAAAATGACATTATCTTAAAAAATGATAGAAGCCCGTGGTTTACAGAATCCGCAAATCCAAAGAAAACTAATCGCACATCAACGTAACCGCGTCCTTCCCTCGAGCATAAAGGAAATGAAGTTGCGAGAGTGTCCCGCGCGCTAGCCGATGAGTGCATTTTTCCGCAGAGAATCTTGCTGGAGTAGGCCTAACCGTCAGTCAGCGGAACAGTCGCTCCACAGAGACATACTCGC
Source organism: Rhipicephalus sanguineus (assembly GCF_013339695.2). NCBI lineage: Eukaryota > Metazoa > Arthropoda > Arachnida > Ixodida > Ixodidae > Rhipicephalus > Rhipicephalus sanguineus. The sequence goes on along the minus strand of NC_051184.2, from coordinate 82,731,677 downwards.
ATTCGGGTCCACAAGTTTAACACGCAGCGAAGTATAGTTTCTTCACAACTGCATTTATAGTCTCCCTGAATTACGACCCACGCAGGAAATATAGCAAAAGAGGGCATGACTGTCGAGCGCGGCCGCCAATGCGAAATCGGCGGGCTTAATTGACATTGCACAAGCAACAGCCGCGCGGATAGATACAGTCAGCGCTAAGACGTTCGTGAGGAGGCTAGAGGGTTACTGATGCGAGTAAAGTGCAGCAAAAACGTAAATTTTAGTGGTTAACGAACTCTGAAGTTTTCATGATTGCTCATGCAATGTCGACACCACACGCCTTTATCCGTTTGCGCGTTACTTTGTTCATCGCAATAAGAGATGACGTGCGCAGGCTCGAGTTCAAATTTCAATTCGCGGTGGTTCATTCATGCCCAGACATGCATGGACGAAATGGCACGCGATCCTCTGCTCGGCGAGAAAACGTCTTATAAAGTGCGTCTTCTAGAAATCACAAAACGTTGAAATTGGTTTACAATTCAAGAAACGTCTTGAAATATCTCATTACAACCCATTGCGAAGAAAAATCATCTAAAAAGTGCGTTTTCTAGACGTAACCAAAAACAGTTAGAGTACGGCTTTTCTGTGATATTTTTAAAACGTCGAAATTGGTTTAGAATCTGTTTTACCCCATTTATCCCTAAAATTTACGTTTTCTAGACCATGTGTGCTACCTGGGCGGCCGCTTCAGGGCGAGAAATGGTTTTCGCACAGTCTCTTCGCGTTGAGAGCACAACACCTGGAAGGGTATACAAGCGGTCAGCTGCTGCCTGCCAAGATAGCGCGCGCGCCAGCGATTGCGACCGCGCCCTTAAATCAAAGTTGTCAGTTGCTGTTCGAGCGACCCGCCTCTCCGTCTCCCTTCATGCTCCTTCAAGACGGACAGGGCGTTTGGTCTCTGAGCAGCATTCCACGGCAGGCTTCACACACGGGGTGTTGTTATCGCAAGCGCCCTCCGAGCGACGGAGATGGGCTAGCTCGTTTAATATCTGCTTTATCCGCGTTCGTCGCCTGTACTCGCGAGCTTTTATCCACAGGTAAATCATACGATGCGCGGAAACATGTTATCGATTTGGCCTTTATAGAAAACATGACGGCGACGGCAAAAACCCGAGGAGAGTGTCCATGTAATTCATATAATTATCGCAATAAAGGAATTTTGGAGATAGACGCATGCAAAAACAAGTATTGAAGTGCCAAATTTGAAATAAGAGCAGACGGCAGACACTGGCATACGTTTTCACATTTCACTTACCCAGTGACGTGTCAATGTGGTTTGTCTGGTTCGAATCGAAACGCGGCTTACATTTCGCTGTACCGGCACCCTGCAGCACATGGTGGCCCCAGTGCCGAAACGGGCGATGCACTTTATGATGGATTAGGTGTTGCACAAGTTAGTAGATGACTTTATGTTGACAAATGAGAGGTCAGAACGCGTCAGAAACGTTGAGTTACTTCGACTGGACGCACTTTGAATGCGGACTCTCACGAAGAAGTGACGTGCTGTGCACCGTTACGTCCGAAGATTCACCGCTTTAGGGACGCCACCGAGACCGATGCAAGACGAGGGCTGTGGAATAGAACGCGCACACACTCAAGCTCACTGAAGAAAATAACGCTGGTAGGTGAAAACTGTAACAGCAGCAGTTGACAGGGCGGGAAAATTCATTATTTCGCCATAGGAGAATGAGTGGTCTTGTCCTGATGCAGAAATGCAAAGTACCGTGCATTGATGAACGCTGCGCTTTGCGTAGACCATTCCATTCGGCAGCGCTGCCAGTGTCACAGCTGCACAAAAATTGAACTTAATGCACAAATTGATGTCCTTTCCGCAAGTCTACAAAGCAATAAAGAGATCATAATTCGTAAATTCGTCACAATGAGCAGATCGTAAGCGTGCGCAATATATTCTTTATTTTCAACGAGTCAAAATGACTAGCATAAGCTGAGCGATACGTCACTTCTGGTAGCAGAAGCTGGTGGTGTGCAACGCTGCACTACGCGCAAACACACACTTCGGAGACAAATTCAAATATGAAAGGCTTCGCTCGCACCATCTTCACTGGTGTCACAACAGTCATCAAGACTCATAGCAAGCAAACGGCCGATGAAAACAACACTCGTAATTTGGGGTGAAGGGCCCCTTTAAAGGGATCCTGAAACGGTTTGATACGACTTTCTACAAGCGCACTGAGAATGTAAAGCAACTTCTGACGAGTTTGGTTGCCCGAACACCAACCAAGGCATCGTGGAGAGGCGCTTAGTAGTCAGCTGCGTGCGGCTAAAAAAGCCTGTAGAAGTTTAGCATGCTGACTAAACGACGGAGGTCTTTAGCGTTGGAGGGTCGGGGATAATTTTGCGGTTCCAAGACGTGGTGAGGCAAAGGTCGAGTTTCTTCTGGTGAAATTACGTGGCCGAGGTAAGTGGCAGTACGGGCGGCGAGAGTAATTTTTTGATATTGACGAATAGTCCATGGGTGTGAAGACGTTGAAAAAGTAGACGCAGTCGGCAGGTGTCTGTGGTGGCGTGCGGCATTTCCGGAAAACAACAATATATCGCTAAAGTAGACGAAGCATAAGTCGAGACCTCGATGACTTGGTCAATGAAGTGTTAAAACGTGTGTCCCGCCTTCCTCAAGCAAAAGCTCATGAAGGGAAACTCGTACAATACAAACGGGGTAATAATTGCAGTTTTCTTGACACCATCCCGATTGACGAGTATGTACCCGTATGCTTTCACGAAGTCTAGCACCGAGAATACCTGGCAGCCATGTATGCGAAGAACGAAGTCTCAATTATGATTGGCGGGTTACCTGTCGGGGATGGTGCCGGCGTTGAGGGAGCAGTAGCCACTGCAAGGTCACCAGCCTTCGGTTTTCTTCGGGACGAGGTGAGGCGGTGAGGCCCATGGGCCGTCAGAGCGGTGGGCGATTCCTTTGCTGAGCGTGGCTTCAAATTCTGCTCCGGCGTTGCAGAGCAAGGCGGCGGGTGCGGCATAAATAAAGGGGGCCTGGTTCGGATGAAGCGATTTGTGTTGTGCAGCACGTCACACGGCAGCCTGCTGGGACGAGAAAAAACGGGAAATTCGGCGAGGATGGTGCGATACTACGAAGCATTTTCTTCAGTGAGTAGTGTGATGTTTGGCTGTTGGGTAGTTATGCGTTGGCCCAGCGAAGAAAGTCCCATCGTCACGTCGACAAGTAGGTCGCGGCGAAAGTCCGGAAGAAGGTTGTAATGTGCCAAAAAAGACTGAGAAGATTACTAGCTCGCTGACGTCAACGATGACGAAATTCCAACGGAAGTCGCGGCGTTAGTTTTTTGGCTGGATGTGCGAACAGGTCTTGATGGTGGATTGGTTCGCCGTGCTGAGCTCTAAATACGTACCTGGACGAGGACTTCGTAGATGACCTCGTGGAAAGAAGCAAATGTCGGAGCCGCTGTCGATGAGAAACCGCTGCGTTGTCGTTTCTTCGGTGACGAAGATGTGGCGGCCTCCAGGTTGGCAGCTCGCAGCCACATTTACGAGTCTCCTGTGGCGTTTCCACGATGTCCAACCGAGCACGGTAGTTGACTTTGTTGGGCTCTGTCGCTAAAGAATCGATAGTATTAGCATCGGCCGTTGTATTCATGCCGCTGTGTTGAGCTGCTGTTACGGTCACGACTCTGTGAGTGGCGGCGGAAACATGGGCTTTGATCCAAAAGCCATCGAATAGAGTTGCAGTTGTGGGCTGATATCCTAGATTCGTTGGTCGAGCTGCGTGGTGTCTAGGGGTGCTGCGACGGCCTGGACGGTGGGCGTCAGCGGAGATAAAGGGACCTCAATTAAACAGTCAGCAACACCGGCAAGATTGTCTACAGTAGCGTAAGCTGTGCCTGAAGAATGTCCTGGACCTGTTGTGGTAGTCGTAGAACAATGTCGAAGGCAAGGTTGCAGCGGCTGGCCGCCTGATCAAGCGCACTACAAACAAGTACTCGGGCATGAAGGAGGAAACCGTCCTGCGCCTGACACACTACTTCGCAATCAGTCACATTACTTATGTGGCTGCCTTCCACAGCAAGAAAAAAACTCAATGTCACCAGAAGGGAGAAACTCAGCACCCTTATACGCAAGTCTGACAATACCGCCCTTAGCCTACCGGAGTCCGCAAGCTCCACACGTCTACTAGAGCTGCTGGTGTACGACACGCTTGAGGAAATCGAGAATGCGCAAGGAATCTCGCAACTCGCACGGGTCTCGCACAGTCACGGGTTGGCACATGCTTGTGAAACTCGGCCTCACTTATCACTTCTAACACGGTCCGAAACAGGCCGTTCCCCCGGCATCAGCGACATACTGATTGTCGCCGTCATCCCTCGTAATATGCATCCCGAACATAACATGGGCCGACGCCAGGCGCATGCCAAGGCACTGCTGTGCTCCTTAGTGGGGAGAGAACTACGCGCTTCGTGGACGCGGCAGAATACACACAGGAACACTGGTCCACAGCGGCAGTCCTAGGCGTTAACTTCCGGATTACGCACGCGTGTAGTGTCAGCACAGAACACACAGAAACAGCGGAACAAGTTGCGATTGCGCTTACCGACCCCCTCTGCGAAGTAGTTCTTAGCGGCTTACAATCTGCAGTTCGTAACTACGGGTAGGGGCGTATTTCTCTCGACGCTGTCCAGGTCCTAAAGGAAGCTGATAGTCAGCAGTTCAATAGCACCGCGCGATCGCGTAGCACCCAGCACACGTCGCCACCCCCCCCCCCCCTACGAGGGACCCCCTAACGCGAACGATGTGGCACACTGCTCTGTGCAACAAGACCGCCGCGCAGAGTCGGACCCCCCCCCCCTCTTGTCGAGTTCGGACCTCTTGGTGCGAAGCACGCGAGAACGCTCAGTCCGATACAACATCATCAAGCACTACCAGTTAGGCAGACGGATATTGCTCGCACCTCAGCCCAAGCTTAAACGACGCAAGGCAGTGGTCTTACGACAACTACAGACACACACGTTCCCCAGTCTGAATGCTATGTGCAAGCTACGGCAGGAACGAAAGAATGAAAAACTTTATTGGTGCAAAGAAATTCTCCCGGCGAAGGTGGATACCTCAGTCCAGGGACCCTGTGGCCTTTGCCATCTCGCGAGCTCTGTCGATCAGCTTGAGCTGTTCTTCAGGCTTCGAGCAGGACAGCGCAGCTAAACTAGAGCGATGATCTCATAACATTTTGGGAGTGTGCTGTTAGAGCAGCTAAAATACAGTAGCCCCGGAGGCACTCGCGTCGAAGTGCGCCGCCGCTCTGTGCGGCCCACACTCAAGACACAAGAGGCAAGACCTCCAAGTCCCCTCATGGGAAACCTAAGCCCGAGTTGTTAAACATTGCTGGATTTTCCCTGAGGTTATTGCCATACATCACAGCCACAGTGTAGAAAGTAATCGTGAACTAGCGTGTTGCCCGCGAGAGCATGCATGTTGCGGAGGAGCTGTGAATGTTAGCCCTGCGCTAGTTCCGTGGACTGATTAAATTGCCGTAACTTTTGATCTTCTGAAAGTGATAGGTTGCGTTTGAGTTGTTTTCAGTTTGTGATAAAGTTGACGAGGGGGGAGGCTCAGCCATGTGGAGGCTTAGTCGTCTGGGTGGTGAGTTGCTTTTGTCCTTGCTACGCAGCTTGTGTTGATAAACACCATGTGATCGACGGTGGCAAGTGACGCTGCGCGCGCAGCTGTGTCTCACCGGTGTTGATCATGACGAGGGGTAGGCTGCGCAGAAAAGTTGGAGAGCACGTCGCCACAGATGCATTAACGCCCATGTAATTAAAATCAAAGTTAGACGTTTTGAATGAATCTCAATAAGGAAAGTTTATGCCTCTGTTAGCATAAAATTAAGACTCTCTTCCAAAATGCTCGTGGTCGACAAAATAAAGGATTTAGAGAACTCTAAAAATAGGCCGGACAGTTGGGCTAGTTCCTGTCGAGCATTTGACATCATTACTAGCATAAAACAACTGGGACGTGAAGCAGCGTGGTCCCGTGTTCTGTCTTTACGTGCCTCTCTTGTTACGCTAGGAATCATGTCTACAAATAAGCGGAGTACTATTTCGACACCCGAAGTTTCTCCTCGTAAGAGAAGACAGTCAGGTTGAAAGCCTATCTTTTTACGGGAGCTCGATCGATTGAACGGTATGTGCAGCACTGAGAAGGTGTACGAAAATATATCTTAGGTCGCATACTTTGGCTTCGATTTCCTGACAGCGAGAAACGGAGATGGATTATCTTGGTCTGTCTCTCTCGCACCGTACCGTGGACGTACCTATGCAATTGTAGCGTGATTGACGATGTGCGGATGTCTAATCTTCTCTCAACAAAAGTCCATATTGTTTAACCAACTAGCTCACTGTCTGGTCTGCCACGACCACTTGCTATGTTGTAGCATTAGCTCTCGCGCTTCTTGAATATTCAGCAAGTGTGCGGTAAACCGTTGATACAGCCCACTGAACGCCAGCTGCGCCAAGCAAAGAAATACGTGATCATCAAGAAAAAAAGAAAAGCTGTAGCACCTCACTACATTTATAATTACTGAAATGGGACATCCTTTCTTTTTCTTATAGCTGGTGTCCAAGAATGTGAAATGCACGTATGGAACAGTCACGTCGACCTTGATACTCCATACTGTTACGCGGCATGCAAGCGACTTTGTCCTGGCAGAGAGAGTTACAGAGTTTACACGCGAGCTTGCCAATAAAAGAACTCTGAAGGTACTCCAGACCGGATGCTTTTATTGTGTCTATCTTTACCGAAAATGAATAATCTGGTCTTTTATTCTGTGTACAGCACTCGCACAAACACATTCCATTATTTTTTTACTTGTGACACACGTACGCTACTTGAGCCGGTACTTGATTTTAAGCCGACACAATTCACGACTCGAAGCTAACGCCACTCTTGCTGCTGCAGGTATGTACCTTTGGTTCTTCATTCGGCGGTCTGTTTCGGAGCTCCGCAGCACGAGGCATGGTTTTACGCCTGAACCCCCAATAACGCTTGCGATCTCTTGGCTTTAGCCTACCCTGTGTGCATGCATCACCATCTCTCTGGGAGAGCGTGTATGTTAGGAACCGCGAACGAATAAGCGAGGTCCAACACATCGTCTTGGACCAACAGTAGCGACGTTAGAGTGTACTAGAACAGGGGAGTGCCCGGAACGAGCTTCGAAAAGTGAAGCCCAAACAGGGTCAATCCGCTTGCAGCGCTGCGATCGGTAGTCCGCAATGTGCCGTCGTTTGAGTTGCGCGCGGCTCCGCCGAAGTAGTGCAGGGGTAGAATGCCCGCTTCCTACTCAAAAGGCCCGGGTTAGAATCGCAGGTGTAGATGGTGGGTTCTTATTCTTAGTGTCACCTTTTATAGCTGTATTGGTTTTCCTTTGTCTCTTAAAACTAGCTACAGTTGCTATGTGTTGGTTCAAAACGTAACGCAAAATGTGAAGTAAAATAGACGAAATTTGACAGTGAGCGCAGGTATTTGCAGCGCCACCGCCCGGGAGTGAACAGAAACGTAAAGTGTGGCTTTCGTAATTTTCGCGAATACGAGACTCGAAACGAGATTTCACATTTTACGTTACTTTTTGTAGCGATACGTAGCAATAGAAGCTAGTTTTACGAAACAAAGAAAAACCAACACGGCTAGAAAAGGTGGCACTAAGAATAAAAACCCACCATATACAGCTGTGATTCGAACCCGGGCCTTTTAAGTGGGAAGCGGGCATTGAACCCCTGCCCCACATCGGCGGAGCCGCGCGCAACTCTTAAACGACGACACATTGCAGACTATCGATCGCAGCGCCGCAGATGTATTGACCCTGTTTGGGCTTCACTATCTGTACATTAGTGCTGCGGCCGTTCCGAGCACTCCCCTGTTCTAGTACACTCTGCCGACGTAATGGCGATCGACTCTATAATCGGCTATTGACTTCGTGGGATTTGCAGCCGGCACACTTGCCGACATGATGCTAACGCCGCCGCAGCTACTGCAGGTTAGTCAGTACGAAAGCCCCTTGGTGTTTATGATTTAGTGAATGCTATCTTACTGCAACGCAGGAATTCGTGTGTGTGTTGCCGGCTCCTCCCACGATTGTAAACGTTAAGCATGACATCTTTTAGCTCACGTTGACGGAGAGTTTCTGTTGACCCATAGCCATATAGTCAGGCTCTCAGCTCGCGCTGCGACATATGGCAGGCGCCCGGGCACGTTGCAAGCGTGTCGCCGCATTTTTCAGAAAGCTCTACGGGCGCCGCCGCTACTTTACTCCTCCTCCACAGCGCCACTAGCGCGCTTGCCTTCAATGTTCTTATTGCGCTGCTGCTGGCCTTCCCCTACTGCTATTTATCACCACCGTTGCCCTTTCCCTCAACGCCTTCAAGCGCCTCCACTGACAATTCTCTCCTCCTCCGCAGTGGCGCTATTGTCCTTTTCCTAAATTATCCATCTGTGCTCCGTCGCCCTTTCTCAGAACGCTTGCTCGGAACACGTGTTTCGTTCATTTTTACCCCACTATGTGATTTTGAAACTGAAGTATAATAGGCTTTTGCCTCAAAAGCGGAATTACCAGTGTCGAGAGATTGTTGCTGTCATCGTGAACTGCCGAAACGTAGTTAATAAAACAACCGAGCTTTATGGTTTGATTGAAAGAGTTGACGCTGAGATTGGTACCGGAGCTGCGTTAAAGGCTTCAATTGTCAATAGTGAGCTGTTTCCGCAGAACTACGTCATCTATCGCATAGATAGGTGATGGTTAGACCACAGCCCCTTTGTTTGAACAGTTTTAGGACATCTGTAATTAACGAAGGGGCTGCGGTCTAACCTTCACCTCGTAAGTGAAGTACCTGTTGCAATTCCTTGAGCTTTTGATTCGACCCCAAGCGACACACGTTTGCTGGTCCTAACAATCCTATTCTGTAAAGCAATTTCGAAGTTATAGGTCTGCTCATTGAAAGATTGTCAAGAATGGGTTGGACATGGCGTGCCTTTCTTCGGTAGTTAAGAAGTCCTGTGTGCATGCAATGCGCGAAAGGTTTATGCATAAGGTTGATACATTAGAAGCTGCAGGTTTCCAAGTTTGGCTCGTGGTTCCATTTCCGAGCGATTGTTACACCGCTTGGAGCGGGAGCGAAATAATGGCTTGGGCGCAGCAACTTTTGATCACAGAAAGGAGACGCAAGATCGCAGTCATCCCTTATTCGCACTCCGCCTCCCACTGACTGAAGAAGGTAGCCGGCTATTACGCCGCGAGTGCCATCTTTCGTGCCGGAAGGTAGCTGGGAACTGTGTGCGCCACCATTGACAGAAGAGTGCAAGAAAGGGGGGCGGCTTCTGTCGAACGAGAATGTTCCATCCATAAAATACTCTACACGGTTCACGAGTGCGTCTGCCGCATTGTGTACGCGATACCCTTGTCCTGTGGTGGCTCCTCATGGGGTAGACGGGGTGATGTCTCAACGTCCACTTGAGACAGCCTGGTAGCCTGGTAGCTCTGCGGCATTGTGTAGAAAGGCGCGCCGACACAATGCCGCAGACGCAGTCAGCGAACCGTGTAGAGTACTTTATCAAACATTTTCTTTCGACAGAAGCCCCCCCCCCCTTTCTTGCACTCTTCTGTGAACACGGCGCATCCGTTACTACCAAGGATCATTGCGGCCACGGAGGAAGGCATAAGACGACTCGACAACGGCATTCGAGAAAATGTACGTCTCAAGGCCATCGGTGTACTTTCAAAAATAGGAAAGCGCCGTGAGCACAACATGTCGAGGGAGGAGAATAATGCGATCCGTTCACTCCGGAATGATGAGAACATTGTCATCCTCCCAGCCGACAAGGGCAGCGCAATGGTCGTGCTCGCTTGGGAGGCGTACAGCAATAAAGTGCGTGATCTCCTTCACAGCCCGGCCTATGAAACGCTGGCGAAAGACCCCACACCAAGAGTCCAAAGGGAACTGAAGAACCTCCTGGCGGATATCTTTAAGAGGCACCCGGAGGCAAGAACCACCTACCTCCAGCTTATCTGCCGGAACGGCTCTGCACCAGGATTTTACGGGCTTCCCAAGATCCACAAGCCCACTGTCCCGCTCCGTCCTATCGTGGATTTTACGTCTTCTCCACTCCGTGCGCTGTCCAAGTATCTCCACCGGACTCTGGCGCCGCTCGTGGGAAAAACACCAACCCACATACGCAACGCCAGCCACTTTATGGAGCGCATGAAAGATGCGACAGTGAGCAGTGATGAGTGCATCGTTTCGTTCGACGTCTTGTCTCTGTTCACCAGTGTGCCCATAGCGCTAGCAGTGTCCTGCGCACGAGCAGCTTTGGAGGAAGATAAACTCTTGAGCGAAAGAAGCTGCCTAAGCATCGACGAACTGTGTCGTCTACTGGAGTATTGCCTCAAGGGGACATACTTCAGCGTCGACGGGATCTTCTACAGACAAGCCAGCGGGACCGCGATGGGGGCGGCGATCTCCGTTACAGCTTCGAACCTCACAATGGAGCACATTGAAGAAACGGCACTAGGCTCCTTTATTGACAAGCCGAAAGTGTTTGTGAGGTACGGGGATGACTGCTTCTGCGTCATAAAGAAGTCAGCCGTAGACAGCTTCCTCCAACATCTGAATTCCGTCGACCAGGCGATACAGTTCACGGTGGAGCGAGAGCGAGACGGGACGCTTCCGTTTCTCGATGTGGCAGTCGGGCGGCAGAGCGAGCGCATGACCTTCTCGGTGTACAGAAAGCCAACGCACACCGGCAGGTATTTGCATTTCAAGTCCTGTCATCCGACTGCCCACAAAGCTTCGGTAGTTTCGGCGCTCCTTTCACGTGCAAGAACAATCTGCACGTCGGAGGGGGAGAGAAAGAGAGAAGAGGAGAGGGTCGTCGCCGAGCTGCTAAAGAACGGGTACACCAAAGCTTTCATTCGCCGAGTGTCGCGCCGCGTGCCGAAAGACACGCTACGCGACCCCCCTCCCCCCTCCCCGGCCACCCCACCGGCCACAACGGAATCCAAGAAGCCAGCCCAGCGCATTGTCATACCATATGTGCCGGGCATCAGCGAAGAGCTCGCCAGGATTCTCAGAAAAGAGGGGGTCACGGTGATACACAAGCCAGCGTCGACGCTCACCCGCCTGCTACCGCGGCCGAAGGATCGACCCCCGAGGGAACAACACCAGGGCGTAGTTTACAGGGTGCCGTGTTCACAATGCCCAGCTAGCTACATAGGCGAGAGCAAGTGCTTCCCAGAAAGAATGCGCCAACATAAGAACGACGTCAGGAAAGATAGATGGAAATGCAACGCAGCGCGCTTGCAGAGCACTGTGAAAAGCACGACCATAAGATCGACTTCGACGGCGCTTCTGTTCTGGAAACAGAAAGGAATCTGGGAAGGAGGCTCTTGCTCGAGTCGTGGCACATTCAAAACACACCGGCAAATGTGAACCGGTCCCTGGGAACAATGCCCTCGGTTTACGTTCACGGCCTCCGAGACGTGAGGGAAAGGGAAATCCGTAGCTGCGGTGGAACAAGTCGGGGAGAAGCTTCCATGACCAAACCAGTCAACCCCTGAGGAAGGGACCGAATCGGTCCCGAAACGTCGGGCTCTCTTAAACTTGGCTGGAGCCATATTAACCTCCTAAATTGTTCCCCCCAGCCAGACAGATTTCTGTCGAAATGTTTACATTTAAATGACAGGTTGTAACATGAAATCATCGTATGTGTGTCATCTACGCTATGACATACATGCCCCGATCATAGTGCGCTTGCGGCCGTTTCGCTATCTTGACAGAGGCAAAAACATGCCTATATTTAGTTAAAGAAATTTCACCTACCTAGCTTTAATATATTTTGTGCAATTGGTAACGATAGTTGGCTAAAACAGCAGAGTGGATGAGCGCTCCACGTCTTTGTCGTTATTGATTCCCTGTGCTTCGAAAAAAATTTGGCAGCAAAACAAATTGCGGATGTCTTCGAATAACAGAGAGCTGAGCTAGTTGGTACGTATTCATTCTAAAAAGAGACAGGGCGTGCAAACACGGACACAAGGAAGAGATCAGGACCTCTTTCAGGATCTCTTTCTTGTGTCCGTGTTTGCACGCCCTGTCTCTTTTTAGAATAGAGCGGATGTCTTCTTTGCACTCATCAGGCAATAGTATATAAAATTTTGAAGTCAACCAGCCATCGTTTGTTCGATCTTACGTGGAATCACCCAAGAACAGATTATTGAACACCTATAAGATGCAAAGGAAAAAGTTCAGGTGAAATGGATCCTTGAAGTAAGAAGGAGCTGCCGAAGAGCGAATGTAGCCTGAGCCACTGTTTCGGCAAGAAGACTTATTTTCGTGATGCATAAAAGAAGAAAAGCAGAAGATGAATTTATTGTATTTTTATTTATTTATTTATACAATACTGCGGACAAAAAGTCCAAGCAGGGTGAGCATACATGATTCACACTAAATAACAGAATGAAACAAGGTTGCAAAGCGTTCTTTGCACAATTTCTTTGGATATAAGACGAAGGGT
>NC_051184.2:82662482-82719001 GCF_013339695.2 Rhipicephalus sanguineus | reverse complement strand
AAGAATGATTTGTTTTAAAAGGAGTGTTCTTCTAAGAATCCATTTAATTTGTGAGCTATTATGTGTTCGATAAGCTTACAGCATGATGATGTTAAGGAGATCGGTCGATAATTTTGTAGTACTAGACGGTCACCTTTCTTGAATATAGGAACAATTCGTGCCGACTTCCAGTCCGCTGACAACAGAGAGACACGAGAAATGACGACTAAGTATTTTGCAACAGACTCTGCAAAGCGCAAAAAGTCCGCAAAAAGTTTTAGACTTCGAGTTCAACAACATAGCAACGACACCAGAATAAGAAATAAAGTTTGCATTTGCAGCATTGACCGCATATATTGCAGATGGGGAAGCACTAGGAGTAGAAAATACACTATGAAAATGCTCATTGAGGTATTGAGCAATGGCAGCCTGATCAGATACCATTGAACCATTCACAAAAACCTGTGATATGGGTTTCTTTTTTTGGATAATATAGTTCCAGAACTTCTTTGGATTATTCGTTATGAAGTTTGCGAGTGACGTATTGAAGTAGCATTCCTTCGAGGTGTACACGGCATGTGCAAACATATCTAGAGCGTCAGCTATAAATTTGGGGTCAGCATGCTTTTTCTTTAATCTTTTAACTTTACGCTTGAGATGAAGTAGCTACTGGCTTCATGATAGATGATCTTGTTTTTGAAAGAATAAAAGTGTCTATCAGAAAGGTTTCAGAGTATGGGCATCAAACAATAGTGTTATTTAGAGTGCTTGTCATAAAGTTCAGAACAAGGTCACAAATATCACCGGCAGGATACCTAAAAGATCATGTAGGTATGATTGAGGTGAATAGGTGCGCATGCCGAACTAAGGCAACAGGAGTGTGAAAAGTCAATGCAAATGTACACAACAAATAATATGCCTTAAGGGCAAGTCTATGTCGCAAATAAAAAAAAAGAAAACATGGTTTATTATCATAGCCATTTATTACAAATGCACTTCCTGCTCTATATTAACTGTTGGGGTTTAGTGTCTCAAAACCACGATGTGATTATGGGAGACGCCGTAGTGGAGGGCGCCTGAAATTTCGACCACCTGTGGTTTTTTAACGTGCACTTATATCTAGCACACTGGCCTGAAGCATTCTTGCCTCATCGCAAATGCAGCCGCCACGGCCGGGATTTGAACCCGCGATCTGTGGGTCAGCAGACAAGCCCCATAACGACGAGACCACCGTGGTTGGTTCCTTACTGTTATATCACCGTGGTTACATTTAAATTATTCCATTCGCAAATTTCACCACTGTGTTTAAATTTTGATAACCAGCCAGGTCTTCGTTATTATTAGGACGTCAGTGCTACCGTCATGGACAGGTGAACACAGGTAGTCGTATTTGTTTACAAACACGAAAAACAATACAAACAGACATTGCGACAGTGCAAAACAACGGTTTTCCGTACGAAATACTAGGAATATTTATAATGTACCAAAGTGTGGCGTGGCAGCAGTGAAACGATGTACTAAATGAGCATCCATTTGTGAAAGGTCGTTCGCTGATGCGGCGTAAATACATTGAAGCGATAGCGTTAAAGAGCTTGTTTCACAGAAATTTCGGTGTCGGCGTCGGTGTCTGCGTCAGCGTCGTCGGTTGTGAGTGAAAAATGATCATCTTGTCCGTGACCGAAAAATCGAGAAAGATACAATTAAAATAAATAACAAAAATTTTCGGTTCGAATAAGAATCGAACCAAGGCCGTCTGCGTGTCAAGCAGGTGTTCTGCCACAGAGATGCGCTATTGCTTGAAACTGTTTCGGAAAAGAGACACTATGTGAATGCCATATAGCGGAAGCCTTAACGCATGTTTTACAGGCGGCAGAAGCGTAGAATCGCGCCCGGCATTAAAACATGTGATTGTGCAACCAGTGGGTGTTGTAAAGGCCCACCCATTACAAAGCACTCAGACATATTTAATTATCATCAGCTGCAAAAGCATCAACAAAGTAGCTGCGTAGGTTCGCGTGTTGCCTTACGGATGCGTAGTGGGCCCTTCGCTTATCACAAAAGGAAGAATTGTGGCGTAGTGGGCACTTAACAACTATAATTGCAGTACGCGTTCTAGGATAGATTGAAATGGCTAATGTTACGCGCACAGCCGTTCGTTTCCTTAGGGCACGGTTGCGGCATACACCGAGAACCGAAGCTAGGCTAGCAGTTGAGAAGACGATGCGCACGGGGTCTTATTACGCTATCGCGTTCTACCCTCGAAGGCGAAACACAAGCGTCCTCCAAGTTTTTTATTTTGTCTTGATTGAACCTTATCATAGCAAAAAAAAATAAATTGGTGACCGCAGTCATATTGCGAATTAAGGCATCATTTTACGACATGATCATTACATCTGTCGACTTCTTTGCACATACAACTCATTATCACACATCGCACACGGCTTCAGTCTGATGACTTTACATATAGGTGGATAGGTGGATGTCATTACAACATAAGTGAATGCCAGTTCATTTGTGCGATTTATGTCGTGGTTGTGCGCCAGAGTCTAATTGAAATGCGGCATGCAATGCTGTCTGCTCCGTTTTGGCAGACGTGGCAGTAGTTAATAATAACAATTGCCGGGGTTTAACGTCACAAAAGCACGATATGATTATGATTGACGCCGTAGAGAAGGGCTCCGGAAATTTCGACCACCTGGGATTTCTAACGTGCACCTGAATCTAAGCACACTGGCCTCAAGCGTTTTCGCCTCCATCGAAAATGCGACTGCCGCAGCGACGTGGCAGTAGTTGAGCACGTGATATTTTTAAAATATAGCGAAGTGAATTCTTTAAAGGAACCCTTTTTTGTGCGCAAAACGTTTGAGGAAAAAACTGGAGATAGGACAGAGCGCACCCTAGTGCGCTCTGTCCTATCGTAGTGCGCTCTGTCCTATCGTAGTGCGCTCTGTCCTATCGTAGTGCGCTCTGTCCTATCTCCAGTTTTTTCCTCAAACGTTTTGCGCACAAAAAAGGGTTCCTTTAAAGAATGCAGTACCAACCAGCCCAAGCAGCTACCCTGTAGCGAAGTGAAGTTAGCCAAAGAGCGCGGATTTAAAATTAAAGACGCGAACGAGCAGTTAACTTATCATGAATGGCCATGAGTGCGACTAGCATATTACTAAGCAACCGAAAGGTGGTGACCATTCAGTGCTGGGCAGTATCGATGATACATGTATCTTAGATACTATCTTAGATGCACCAACCCATCCCCGCACATTGTTACGTTGATGCGAGGGGAATGTCTCGGCAGAGTGGAGCCCCTCGAAGGCGCACAAGTTCTGGACGCACCCGACTGCACCAGCTCCCGTACCATCAGTGCCGTTTCCACGTCTGACTCATCACCCGCGGATGTATTTGGTCCCTCCATTGCTGACAACCTTACGTCGGTCCAGCGTTCCCAGCTTCTGTGCCTGTTGGAAGAATTTCGTTCTTCTTTCGATGTCGGGCAAACTTCTCTCGGCCGCACGTCCGCTGTTACGCATCGCATCGACACTGGCGCCCAACCATCACTGCGGCAACGACCATATCGCGTGTCTCCCACAGAGCGTCGGGTAATTAATGAGCAAGTCGACGATATGCTTCGACGCGACGTTATTCGACCCTCGGACAGTCCATGGGCGTCTCCTGTTGTTCTCGTTGCCAAGAAGGACGGTTCTGTGCGGTTCTGTGTGGACTACCGAAGGCTCAACAAGATCACTCGGAAGGATGCTAATCCGCTGCCGCGAGTCGACGACGCGATTGACAGCCTCCAAGGAGCGGAATACTTTTCATCTCTCGATTTGTGCTCGGGGTACTGGCAAGTACCAATGGCTGATGACGCTCGACCGAAGACAGCCTTTGTCACGCCCGACGGCTTGTACGAGTTCAACGTCATGCCGTTTGGTCTGTGCAATGCGCCGGCGACCTTCGAGCGCATGATGAAAACCGTTCTGCGCAACTTGAAATGGTACACGTGCTTGTGTTACCTGGACGACGTCGTCGTTTTCGCTCCGGACTTCTCCACGCATCTTCAACATCTGCGGCAGGTTTTGACGCGTTTGAGCAACGCCAGCCTCCAACTGAATCTGAAGAAGTGCGGATATGCTGCACGGCAGCTTACAATCCTAGGCTACGTCGTGTCCAAGGACGGGATCCTTCCCGATCCGGCCAAGCTTCGGGCCGTGGCCGAATTTCCCAAACCTACGTCCATCAAAGAACTGCGCAGTTTCGTAGGACTGTGCTCCTATTTTCGACGTTTCATACGCAACTTTGACACCATCATATCGCCGCTGACGAAGCTCCTTGGGAGTAACGGGCCCCTACATTCGTGGTCGTCCGAATGCGACGAGGCGTTCGCAAAGCTCCGTCGTTTGTTGACGTCTCCTCCATACTACGCCACTACGACCCTACGGCCCCAACGGATGTACACACGGACGCCAGTGGTGTTGGCCACGGCGCTGTTCTTGCGCAGCGCAAACCAGGGTTCCCCGAATATGTCGTAGCCTACGCAAGTCGTACGCTTACAAGAGCCGAGACCAATTACACCGTCAGGAAAAAGAGTGCCTGGCGATCATCTGGGCCCTTACAAAAATCCGACCTTATTTGTATGGTCGCCCATTTGATGTCGCCACCGATCACCACGCACTATGCTGGCTGTCGTGATTGAAGGATCCCTCGGGCCGTCTCATCCGCTGGGCACTTCGCCTGCAAGACTACGACATCCGCGTGCTGTACCGCAACGGACGCCAGCATGCTGACGCCGACGCCCTCTCGCGCTCCCCCTTGCCTGACGACAATGCCTCCTGCTCAGTATCTCACATTGCTGTTTCTTCCATCGATGTTCACACCATCGCTACCGAGCAGCGCAAGGATAAATGGATCGCCTCGCTGATAGACTTGCTCACTGATCCGTCGGCAACATCAACGACTCGCGCGTTGCGTCGTCAATCTCATCATTTCGCCATTCGTGACGACCTACTGCACCGACGCAATTACAACGCCGACGGCCGCCAGTGGCTACTTGTGATACCCCGAAGTCTGCGTGCTGAAATATGCGAGTCCTTCCACTCTGATCCGCAATGCGCGCAATCTGGGGTATCCAAAACTTACCACTGCATTCGACAACGATACTTCTGGCGAGGGATGTACCGCTACGTGCAGAAGTTCGTCCGCTCCTGCCTCGATTGCCAACGCCGAAAACCTTCAACGCACGTGTCACCAGTCGGCCTACAACCATTACCTTGCCCTAACCGTCCGTTTGGGCGCGTGGACATCGATTTGTATGGACCACTTCCTCTGACGTCAGCTGGTAACCGTTGCGCCATCGTCGCCGTTGACCATCTAACGCTATACGCCGAAACCGCTGCCCTCCCAGCGGCTACAGCGCACGATGTTGCCTCCTTCCTGCTACACCGATTTCATGCTGCGTCACGGTCCACCCCAGCAGCTTCTCAGCGATCGAGGCCGTGTCTTCTTGTCGGAAGTCGTTGAAGCTATTCTCAAAGAGTGCCATGCTGTTCACCGCAAAACTGCTGCTTACCACCCGAAGACGAATGGCCTAACCGAACGCTTTAACCGCGCGCTAGGTGACACGCTCTCAGTGTACGTCGCCGCCGATCACACCAATTGGGATGCCATTCTGCCCTTCGTCACCTACGCCTATAACACAGCCCCTCAGAGCACTACTGGTTTCTCACCCTTGTTCTTACTGTACGGAAGACACCCGTCGCACACCATCGACACGATACTTCCGTACAAGCCGGATCCATCGGAGTGTGCGCCTATTTCTGACACAGCCAGGCTTGCTGAAGAGTGTCGCGAGCTTGCCAAGACATTTACGATGCATGAACAAGAGCTGCAGAATATTCGTGATGGCACCACCACTTCTGAGCCCACGTTCCTCCCTGGAGCGCTCGTATGGCTCTCGGTCCCTACCACTGCAACTGGCCTCTCTTCAAAACTACTGCCGAAATACGAAGGCCCCTACCGGGTCCTCGAGCGCACATCCCCCGTCAACTACCTGATCGAAGCCCATCGAACCAGCTTCGGACATGCGCCGTCGAGGGCGCGACATAGTCAACGTGGAGCGCCTCAAGGCCTACTATGACCCACTCATAGTGACGAGCTGTTAGGTCGCAGGACGGCTCCCTTTTCGTACCTGGGGTAATTGTAGCGAAGCAATTGGTGCTGTTAACGGTTGCGCTCTTCAGCGGCTCTAGTGGGTCGTCCTCTTCTAAACGCCGCTCGTGCTCAGAGCCCGTGCCTTTGCCTTGACTGTCACCATAGCGCATTGTCGCCGAGTGCCGTCCAATAAGCAGCTTAACAATAGCAATATTTTGTGACAAAACTAGTACCATCCTTGTGCTTCAGTCGGTGCCATCTTTTGTTGCATGGGCGCAATGGCGATCACTAGACTTGTAGAGCCAGTAGTCCGTCCTGCAAAAGGAGCACCATTTTGGACTGTCGGCAGCGTTTTCTTGTTCTTTGCATCTATTGAAGGCCTTCAAAAATGCTTAAGCTCTTCTTCTTCTTAGCTGGTCACTTCTTCTGAAGGCATAGATCAGTTCTCAATATACTTTTGCATTGCTGGTCATTTGTGACGTGTTGTTGTTATTCGTCGTTTTTGTCGTATATATTTTTTTCTGCACAATAAACTCAGTCGGAAGTTAGCGCTCGTGTGTCTTCTTGTCCTAGTCCTCAGTTCGCGCCATAGCAATCATCATAACATACCAATTAACAAAGGCCAAGCGGCCACCCTTCTAGACCAATATCTTCATTTCAGTTGTCTTCTATTTAAAGTGTATCATCTTGAATTGATGGTATTTAAGAAGGACATGATACTGTCGAGCAAAACCTGGAAAGAAACACTAAGAGGCAGAAATAAGTAGGAAAGTTGGCCTCTTACTCATTATATTCGAGTTTTGCCCAACAACATCGCCCTTGAGTCGGTACGAACTCGCCCAAGAAAAACTAATTGTGGAACGAACGCACGATAGCAAACTAGAACACAAATGAAACAGCTTGGATGCTGCCATGTTGACAGTTTTGGTAACGATTGTTGAGGCAGCGCTCGTTTAATGGATCTGGCTCAGTTTTATTCAAACAGGTGCAGCATTTGGCTCATTTTTTATTCGAAACTGCCTCTTTGAGTTAACGTTACGATCAGGAATTGCCCGATTTTGCTTACAATTGCTTTAGAAGTGAAATATACTTAGACTCGCTTTACGCTCCCGTGAAATTTAGCCCAGTTTTCGTTTCTGGAGTTGGCTCATTTAGAAGAAATACAAGAAACGCCATACATATACTCACAAAATATTATGCCTGAAAAGTCTATGTCGCAGTAAAAAAAGAAGAAGACGAAGACAAGCGTTACACATAACAGTTTATTAGCAGGAAAGGGTTCCTCATATATAGTATATCCTTTCGTCACGCATGCTCATACAGGAATAAAGCAACACGTGTTCGCTATAGGCCGTTGCGCATTATTTCAAATTAGGAGTACAAAAAATCAAGCCGCATTATAGGTGAGCCGTCTATCGCTTTGCTGGACCACTAGTTTGAATATATGCGCCAACGCCTCTGATGTATACGCGTTATTTTATTCCAGTATGCGCATGCGTGACGAAAGAATATATATGAGGAACTCTTCCCTGCTAATAACCAGTTGTGAGTAAAGCGTGTCTTCGTCTTCTTTCCCGTGTTCGTCGTTTTATTCCTAGCGATAATATGTCTCAGCCAGTCATCTGCCTCTATTCCAGCTAAAGTGAGCTCTGCCTGTTCCTGAGAGCATCTCAAATGAAGCATGACAAAATGATGAGCAGAACAACATAAAACTACCCGTGCAGATAGCTCACTGTGGCTGAAGGGAGCTTCGGGAGAAACCCCCGCTTCGCCGACAGCGAGCGCCATGGCCGACGCAGCGGGTTGAAAGGGAACTACCGCTTTCACAGGCGGAGAGGAGCATTCGGCGAGCCACCCCAAAGGGGGGAGATCGAGCGGCCGTGGTAGTGGTGTCAGGGCCGGCGACTTCTCGCTTAGCAATTCTCAAATTTGCTGGCACGAGAACGCAGCCATGTTGATCTAAAGTCGGTATAAAATGAGGGCTGATAGGATATCTAACGGAATACACGAAGATCTTCTGCGCTAGCGATTCGAAACACGCAACTGTGATCTTTCTCATCAACAGGGATCACATCTGTTGGTTGTACCAACCTCGGGGTAAAACACCCCTTCTCCCTTTCAGCTCCGCACACTCGAAGCTGGTTAAACGTGGCCTTGTAAACATTAGCTTGACCAATGCGCTCGAACGGACATGTCCTCATAAACTCTCAGAAGCGTTAGGACAACAGGTGAAGCGACTGGTAGCCGCAGGCTATCCTGACCACCTAATCGTTGCTGTCGCAGAGAGCAGACAGACAGACAGACAGACAGACAGACAAACAATGAACTTTATTAAGATAGTCCTAAAGAGCACCGGACCCGTCCAGGGCGGCAGCGTCGCGAGAGCGTGCGCAAAAAATTTCGAGCATGTACTAAGGAAGATCATGAACCTGAAAAGGGCAAAAAAGAAAAGTGGCTGTCATTCCATATACACACAGAACTTCTCATAACTTGAAAAGAATCGCGCAAAAACCAAACACTAAGGTGGTGTTTTCTGTTACTGCAAAATTAAACAGTATTTGCCGTTTGACGAGGCCGTACAATTCAATGAACTGGGAAAAAGGCTGTCAGAAGAAGCACAGAACTAGGTATATCGATTGTATTGAAAATGTTGCGTATCACATTCCTCTCACATGTGGTAGATATTATGTAGGTCAGACGGGTCGTTGGGCTAACGATAGAATGAGAGAGCATGACAACAATGTAAAACGTGCACAAGATGGCTGGCTAGCCATCCACTGTAGGTCGTGCACGTGCTCACCTATTTTTGAGAAATGTAGTGTTGTCAGTAAACACAGCGATCGCCTAACACGTGAAGTTGTTGAAGCGCATAAGATTGCGCAGTTGGGCGAAAACTGTGTCAGCACCCCGCCAATCGCATTATTACCCAAGGAAATGGAGTTCTACGGAGGCGTTTGACGTAATCTGTCTCCGTTGTGCTATTCGCGGCCTATCTGCGCTATCACATCACATCACATCACTTTATTTCCTTAAAGACCCCTCAAGGGGGTATTACATAAGGGGTGGGTTTACAGTACAGCCAGGTGAAATTCATTCGGAAAGAAAATTGGTTACATTGCCCAAGAAGGTTGATGGAATAAATGGCTGCAATGTTGTGGGAAAGGCCATTCCAATCTGATGCTGCTCGTGGAAAAACGAAGAGGAAAACGTGACGGTGCGAGCACGTGGGCGTGACACTTGCAGTTCGTGTCCGCCACGATGAGGTATGCGGGTAAGGTGAACGATGTAAGGTGGATGGCCAAGATCACTGTAAAAGAACTTGTGGAATAAAGACAGAGTGGCAATGCGACGGCGAAGACAGAGATTAGTTAGGCCGGATTCTGCTTTCAATGATGATACGCTAGCTCGGTAATGATAGGTGGAATGGATGAATCTAGCAGCACGGTTTTGGACGGCTTCTAAGGCAGAGGTGAGGTAGGACTGGTGAGGGCTCCAGATAGCGGATGCGTACTCTAGTTTTGGTCTGATGAGCGATTTATAGGCTATTAGTTTTTACGTGCATGGGTGCATGATGAAGGTTGCGTTCAGGAAACCCAGTGTTTTATTGGCAGATGCAGTGATGTTAGTAATATGAGTGCGCCATGAGAGGTCATTGCATAAGGTCAGCCCCAAATATTTAAACGAGTTAACGGCCCTCGACGCCAACACCAGAATTGAGTACGGGACGGAAAGGGGATTAGAACGTCGAGAGAAGGTACTGATTTGCATTTGCTAGGATTGAGAGTCATTAGCCATTGGTGGCACCAGTCTATTACGAGGTTAAGGTCATTCTGTAAAGCCTGTTGGTCGAGAAGGTATGTATAGTTCTATAAATCACGCAGTCGTCGGCGAACATTCTGATGTTAGCCGATACTGTTGAAGGCAAATCATCAA
Source organism: Rhipicephalus sanguineus (assembly GCF_013339695.2). Lineage (NCBI taxonomy): Eukaryota > Metazoa > Arthropoda > Arachnida > Ixodida > Ixodidae > Rhipicephalus > Rhipicephalus sanguineus. The sequence continues at coordinate 82,708,948 of NC_051184.2, read as the reverse complement.
TATAAATTAAGAACAAAAGAGGCCCAAGGACGGATCCTTGTGGCACACCTGATGATACTGGGAGCGGACTAGAGGTTTTGTTATTAATAAGGACGGTTGGAGAGCGATTTGTTAGGAATGCTTTAATCCATTCGAGGATATTGGGATCTATGTTTAAATGGCTAAGCTTTAGTATTAATCTCCCATGTGCTATTTTATCGAATGCCTTGGCAAAATCTAAAAACAGAGCGTCGGTCTGTACATTGAGGTCGAGGTTAGCGTGCAAGTCATGAACGAAGATGGCTAGTTGTGTTTCGCAGGATAGACCTCTACGAAAACCATGCTGTGAGGGATTAAAGAACTGGATCGAGTCTAGATAATTCATGATGCGGGAGTAGATGACGTGTTCCATGACCTTGCATGGTACGCTAGTTATTGAAATGGGTCGGTAGTTCAATGGCGAGTTTTTGTTACCGGCTTTGTAGATTGGAAAGACCTTTCCCACTTTCCAGTCCTCGGGTAAGGTGGCAGTGGCAAGCGACTCTGAATATAATAGACATAGATAGGTAGCAGAAATGCACGTAGTGTTTTTAAGGAACTTTGACGTGATATCGTCGACGCCAGATGATGAGGAAAGTTTAATATTTTCAATCTGAGAAGATATACCGTAGGTAGAGAATACAATAGGTGGCATTTTTGATTCAATGAGGGAAGGGGGAAGTAAAAAAGAACAAGGTGCCGCACTTTCTACAGTATAAACAGATGAAAAACTACTATTGAATTTATCAGCACATTCAGCATCCGACAAAACTTCATCGAGCTCGTTAGTAAGAGTTATTGTACAAGTATTGTGAGGATAAATTACTTCCCAAAACTTCTTAGGATTGTTTTGTAATAGTTTAGGCAGATCAACATGAAAAAAAAAGATATTTAGCACTTCGTATTTCTTTCAAATAAGAATTCTCAGCGGCGTAGTATTTTCCCCACGCATGCGCATTGTCTATGAGTTTAGCTGCACGATAAAGCCGCTTCTTTTTATTTTCTAATCTTTTGAGCGATCTTGTGAACCATGGTTTTTGAGAGTTAGCGCGGAAAGTGATTTTAGGTATATATTTATTTACAACCTCGTCCACTTTTAGTTTTGTAGAGGGACCAGTTGGCCTCAACGCTTCGGCTTTCGAAGTCCGCTTCAAAGAAAGGAAGGAACGTGATTAGGTCGTCATTAATTGCTTCATAGTTAGCTTTGTCATAAAGGCGAATGGTATTTATAGAAGTGTGGCGTGGGACTGTCGCGAAATTAAATGTGGCTTGGATAACCTTATGATCGCTAATTTCTTTGAGGTAAGTAATATATGATAGGCTTTCGGGACTGTTTGTAAGGATTAAATCCAAAATATTTGCCGATTCCTGCGTGATGCGTGTTGGTTCGGAGACCAATTGCGCAAGGTTGAAATTGAGGCAAACGTCAATAAAGTTGGTTGCTTCAGAATTGCTTACTATGGAAACTTGGTTACTCCAGTCAATGCTTGGATAGTTAAAATCACCGAGAAGAACAACACTGGCATTACTATGTGCGGTATGAAGCTGGGTTAGTATATTATTAAGTTTCTCTGGAAAGTCGGGGCTGTTTCGTGGTGGCCTGTAACATACACCAAGTAAAACTGTTTTTGGTCTAGCGCGACATAATAGCCATACTATTTCTAGGTCAGTGGCGATATTAATAACGGAGCAAGACAGCTTCTGACTAGCAGCGATGAGAAAGCCTCCCCTTCGGGAGCCCTCGCGGTCTTTCCGGAATATGTTGAAGTTTGGCAAGTCAGCAAGAAGTTCAACGTCATTGACGTCATTAGTCAGCCAGGTCTCTGTTAGTACCAGCAGATTACTGGCGGAGGACGATAGAAGATTTGATATAGCCTCACGTTTCGGCAAGAAGCTACGTATGTTTGTGAAAATGATGGAAAAGGACAGATCTTTTAAAGGGGTGGTTTTTGTACGACAGGGCGTTTTCGTTTTGCGAGCTGATTGCTAGAGAGAACTTTCCTTTACCGTTTGAGATAATGCATCAAAAATGTAACGCTGCGGTCCGATGAAGAGCGTTTTGTACCTCAGGGAATATGGGACTGCTTTAGATTTAGCAATCCCAGCGACGCACTATTGTCCAGTGACGCACTATTGTGCGAGTGGTTATCACGTGTATTTATAGGCGATGAATTTGGTTCTTCACAATAAATTTGTTGAGAGTTCAGCGCTGTGTGCGTTCCCTTCCTGTGTGTCCTGTGGTTTTGCGCTGTTTTTTTCTAATCATGTACAACCAACAAGCCCAGCTCTCCGCACTTTTGGAATCCACTCAAAAGGCCCGGGTTCGAATCACAGCGATAGATGGTGCGTTTTTATTCTTAGTGTCACGTTTTATAGCGGGGTTTGGTTTTCCTTTGTTTCTTAAAACTAGCTTCTGTTCCTACGTATTGTTACAATAAGTAACGCAAAATGTGAAATCTCGTTTGGAGTCTCGTATTCGCGAAAGGCTCGGAGGCCATACTTTGCGTTTTGTTCAATCCCGGGCGGTGGCGCTGGAAATAACTGCGCTCACTGTCAACTTTATTCTATTTCGCTTCACATTTTGCGTTACTTCTTGAACGAACACGTAGCAATTGAAGCTAGCTTTAGGAAACAAAGAAAAACCAATACAGCTGTAAAAGGTGACACTAAGAATGAAAACCTACCATCTACAGCTGCGATACGAACCCGGGCCTTTTGAGTGGGAAGCGGGCATTCTACCCCTGCACCACTTCAGCAGAGCCGCGCGCAACTCGTAAAGGACGACACATTTCAGACTACCGATCGCAGTGCTGCAAGCGGATTGACCCTGTTTGGGCTTCACTTTTCGAAGCTCGTTCCGAGCACTCCCCTGTTCTAGTAAACTCTAGTTCTACTAACTGTCGGTCACTTAAAGACTGTTGCAGGGTTATACTACGGCTTGACTTCAACTCCGCATACATTCTTAAATGAACTGGTCGATTCAATAAATATAGTTGCATGACGCTTTCATTCTACGCCTTTTTTCTTACTAGGTGGTTTTAATCCCCTTACCTAACTGGGACAGCAATCTACCATGCTTCCATGCTACCTTTTCCGGCACAAGTCAACGATTTTATATGTAATACGTGGCTGGCCTGTGTCAGCTGCTCACTCAACCTACCAGAATAACAATTCCTGCTTCAAATACCCTAGATCTAATTTTGACTCACTCATCCGACTTAGCTTCTAAGATCACTTATCTCCTTGATATCAACGATCATTGTCTACATGCTTTTTACCGTGATATGCCACCCACAAACGAAGCATTGAGGCAAAAGTTTGAGAAAAGCTCATTTAGGTTCCATTGTGCTGAATAGTTGAATGTCGTCCATTCTTTTTTTAATGATTTCAGTGATCTCTGTGCCCAATCTACCTGTCATACCTCTGCGGCAAAAGACACGACCTTGCTAAGAAATACATTCCTCACCGTTATCACTTCTAATAAGCAGGCACCACGGTACAATGCCAACATCAGACTCCTATCTAACCATAAAAAACGATTTATAGATCAGCGAGTATTGCGCCTTCTGAAGATCGTTGGACGATTTACAAGACTGCACACAGCGTATAAAATGCACTAAGTTACATTTTCTTTCTCGGACACTGCCAAGAATGTCGATAAGTAATCTGCGCAAATTTCAGTGTCTAATTAACCCTTTACCAGATAACAGCATAGTTATAGGAGATGATTTTGACAATCAATTGCCTACTAAGATGTGCGCCGATCTTCTTAATGGCACGTTTAAAAACAGCTTTTGTTTCGCTAATAACGTCTTCGTACCCCATGTGCAGAACTACACCAACAATTTCGAGTGATCCTTCAGGTATCGCTAAAATTATAAACGACTTGCCCATCCACTCTTACTTACAGTTCACTGATGCTAACAAAATATTTGAACAATCCTTGGATATATGTACCATTACTACAAAGTGGAAATCGGCTAGGTAGTTCCGATTTTTTAGTGGGGTAATGAACAATTCATCATAAAGCAGCGTACACATACAAATACAAGAGAGGGAGGAAGAACTGACGACACGAGCGCTCGTGTGGTCAGTTCTTGCTCGTGTCGTCAGTACTTTGCTTAAAGGGACCGACAACTGATTTTTCTCGACCCACTTTTTAAGGACGCGACAGAAAGCTCACCCTTCGTAGTGTTTGTACCTGCAGTAGTTAATCCCAAAAACGCGTAGTTATTTTACAAGCAGTATTTTTCGATCTGAAAGGCTCTAAACGCGGATGCAGCTTTCCTCCAGCAACGCTGAGAATTGATAGTAATGCCGCCAGCCCTTTCCGCGATTTGTGAAAGCTATCGTTGTTCTGCTTTTGCAGGAGTTCCTGTAACTATCCTTAACCACATTTATTTATAGCTTTTCATCTATTTTTGAAAATAAGAGGCGGTCACAATGAGATGATATGGCATTATACACCTTCCCTGTATTGGTACCGCGTTGTGTGCGCATGCGTCCAAGGTTGCCTGCGCCTATGTCATGGGTGGCTTATCCCGGCGTCGTTACTCTCGATGCACGAGCCAAGCCAAGTTATCGGAAACGTCACTACGAATATGCGCGGCCGCGCCGAGTGGCAGCGTGCGTCATTTATGAGACGAGGTGTAGGTAGCAAAACTATGTCGCTCCAAAATTTTAGCGACCTGGAAACTGGGTGCACGGTTGCATGAGCACGCTGAAAAGTTTCTCAAGATGCGCTGACGAGCATGGGATCATTACGTCACGCGAAGGCAGCGCCACTTTATTGCATACTACTAATGCAGGCCTATATGTACATTATTATAGAGCAATACCTCTTAATATAAAGAAACGAACAATATTTCAATACTAACAAAACAATCGTCGACCGCGTACAGCAATCAACGGTCACGTGGCCGTCTTCATCGGATCAATCATGTTTTCGCCGCCAGAGGCGCCACAGCTAATTTTTCGCGACTTTCAATTAAGAATTAAAAATATAAATCCATCTCTCACGAAAAAACAGGGTTGGTTTGAGTCAATGCGATGGACAATTTTTACATCAGTGGAGTCAACTCATTTCATATTCTGGGCAGTTGTCGGTCCCTTTAAGTAATAAAGACCGTTCTAAACATTATCGCCCATTTCGCTAACTAGCACTCCCTGTAAGTTATGAGAACATGTCCTTTTCACCAACCATATTAACATTTTTGAACAGAATTCTTTTTTGACACCAGCACAACATGGCATTTGCAAATATTTTTCACGAGAGACACAGCTCGTATCGCTCACTCACAAATTGTTGCAGTGTTTGGATTGCTCATCATGTGCCGATTGCATTTTTGTTGAATTTAGTAATGCTTTCTACAAAGTCTGTCACAAATTACTATATACCAATTGAGTCTAGTAAATCTAGAGAGCAATTTACTCAAGTGTATTGACGGTTTTTATGTTGTACCCTAGTTGAATACGTTACTGCTAACAATCATATTTCGTCATTCGCTGCGGTTCACTCAGGTGTGCAACATTGGTCAGTCCTTGGTGCACTGTTTCTAATTTACATTAACGACCTCACGTCGTCAGTTTGTTCTAAGATTAATAGTTTTGCAGACGATTGCGTCATTTTTCATGAAATAACCGATCATAATGGCAGTCTATGCCCCCAATCGGATCTTAACATCGTAGAAGCTTGGTGCAGCACATGGAGAAATGATTTAAATATTGGCAAATGGAACGTCATGCGCGTAACTAAAACTGCTACCCCCCTGCTAACATGCTGCTTCAACAACATCCCTTTCAATCTGTTCAGCTCGTATAAATACTAGGGTACTCATATTGCGTCGAACCTTTGTTGGCCACCTCACATTGAATAAATTACTAAGAGTGCCTATCGCCTGGTATGCAGCATGTTAGAATGTCGCGACATGGCGTTACTGCTGGGCCCTTCAACTACTTCAGTCTATTACTACGCAAGTCATAGCAGTGCCATGGTCGACCATTCCTACCCACTTGCCGGTGCTCCATCAGCCGAATGACGTTTCGGGGGATGTGACCGCATGGCGGTGCTTCCTTGGTACTCTCGCCCTCCCATGTGGCCATCAGGGAAGCCCCCTTCCCGATGCGCATGACTTTTACCACATGCTTACGACCTGTACCCGTGCTGTACCCGATTATTCCACCAACTCCACCTTGCCCGCTGTCCTGACCACTTCCATTGATGTGGGGCACGTCTGCATGGTCCTTCGAAACCACACTGATTTCCGCCATTGCATTTAGCCTCCCCTAGTAGTTGCTTTAGGCGTCGAAAGTTGTGCTATGCACCATAGCCATTGATTTTGATGATGAGTTTAATCTTATTAAATTTTGTGTCATATAAGCTTTGCAGTATTATTGATATGTGTTTAAATAAATATTACATGAATTACGTAACAGAAGCCTTATTATCTCCTTGTTCTTGTCATTGCAACTACTGCCAGGTTTTTTCCTCATCGATGGGAAAGGAGCTTCCATTGTGTTGTCTGAGTTTGAAACTTCTTGCCTCTAAGCGCTGTGTCCATTTCTGTCTAGTCACATTATTTCATTTCTACTTCAACCATCACATGAGTTGATATTTATCAAATACCCTGTGTCTCATAGCAGTGAAGTCGCCGATCTGAGGTACACATTATGGAACTATAAATTTTAAATATGTCAAGCTGTCGTAAGCGGTTCTGGAGTTTGTACTTTAGCATTTCCACAATAAAATATCCACATATGACAAATGACGCTGCGGACCAACTTATACATTAGATGAACAACTGCCTTCGAAAATGGCGCATATATAAGCTATTGAGTTAGAGTTAAAACCCTGCGCTGCGCCCTTTGTCCACGGGATCCCTAATGTCACATAATATATACTGCGTTCAGAAGGCTTACAATTCATAAACATCAACGATTCACTGTTGTTAGGCATATATATTTTCACCAAGAAACGGCTGTAGATCTCCTGACGAGTGCCGAACTCGTCGCCTTCTTAGTTTCACTTGAAGTGTCATATCACACTGCAAACATGATATCCTTTGCAAGAACGTTAGTCTCAACCCTCGCCGTTGGCACGCTTTTCGATGTTCTGAAAAGTTCCGAGGGACTGCAGCGCCCGAGCTTGGAAGAGCTTACAGACGTACGTACATATGACTTCTGTGCAAAGACGCATATAACGCTATACTTCACATCATCGTAAAAAATCCGCTGTACTATTTGTTTTAATTTGTTAGTGATAACAGGCAGAGGGAGTCATTCAAAGCGCGCGATAAATGGACACATCATGTGACCCGCTAGGAACACAGTCACTGTCCTAGCTGGTGGAACTCCGACTTCATTCACTTAACGTACGCAGTATATCGGATAACACAACTGACCCTGAACATCTTTTCCATTCGAGAAGTTCAAATTTGGTGGTGATTAGTGAAAGAGGGTTTCACAGTGGTGTCTGTGATGCCCGCACAGTGCTGGAAAAGAACAGGGTGTTCAAATGAAACGGGAACTTAGGTGGGCCCTGAAATGGAAATTTAAAAATAGTGTTTGTTCAAAAGTTGACGCAAATAGTGAATGCATATGCTAAAAAGAACAACTCTGCGTGGCCTCTACACAAAGATGTTCTTTCACTCATAGGAGTGCGCAGGGTTCCCCATCAGGGGGGGGGGGAAGGTTCATCGCAGCGCCCCCCCACCCTATTAAGTCAATGTATGGTGTAGATTTTGCGCCCTTCTCTTAGGTGATTAGGAAGGGTTCCGCGCAGCCCGCACCGCAATGTGTGTGGAGGTTCACGAATGTTTGAGATTTTTCTGTTAAGATTACGAGAAGGATGCGAATAGTGAAGTTTATTCGGGAGTTTACGCGAGCACCAGCGTTAACACTGGAAAGTTCGATCACTGATATGTAAAAGACGACGCCTTCCACCGATACTCAGATTACCGACGGCCGACGACCGCAATCGCCATTATCAGTGACAGCGTGCATTGTTTGTACTTTGAGTTACATTGTTTTCTGCTGATAAGCTCGCTTATACCGGTCTATACCAGAGTGAGTGGTGCCTTCTTCACCGTCACTACCACGTGGCAGTATTATACTGTAGAAGTGGCGGATTACGTCAGCGCACATGACACTCTTATCCTTGACATGGTGAAATATTCATTTAGTAAATATCTTTAAACATCTGGGCAGGACGTAGTCGAAGAAGTGTGGGAGCCTTTGAAGGTAATTTCCAACCACTGAACCAAGAATACAATTTATTTTGCGCTGGAAAAATGAACAAACGCAATCCCTCGATAAGGCTAGACATCGTTCATTTGATCAAAAAGAAAATCTTGGCAGCCAGCGTATGAGAAAGCATGAGTCATAGGGAATGGCGTGCCTGTGAAGAGAATGAAAGATTAGGTGATTGGGTCTATGTGGGCCTTATTTAGACGAAGTTGCGCACTTTTTAAAAATTTGTACTAAGAGCTTTTGCTGTACATGCCTGATAAGCGCAGGAATTTTAAGGCACTAAAACATGGAAATTAAATTCCGATGCGAAAAGTTCACATTGCCAATAACCTGGCTAATTTTGTTTTCTAGTCTCAATTCCAGCGACTCAAAGCGAGAAGCGCCACGGGAGTACAACGCCATTGCGTTGCCTACAAAGTCAATGAAAGTGTATAGAGATGTAGCGTGATAAACCCTTAAGGGTGTCTAAGAAGCAGCGGGGAAGGCCACCGATTGGTGCGGCTTCGTGCTGTGTCAGTGCTACGTATATACACAATGTGAAACGGTGTTTGCCTATTTTAATTCGACTTAAGATTTGGCGACGCTGTGGGGAAATCTTTTGAAGACAGAGCTCCGCAGTGGTAACAACGTCGAGTCCACTACAACAGGTCCCTACGGGGCAATCCACAGGAGCTTTGCCTGTACATAAATAAAGTTTGTCATCATCATCCAGGTGAGCACGCATCTTCAACTGCGACAACTCGGAAAACTAGAATCCAGTGTTATTGTATCGCAACACCTTTAGCCCAGTACTTTTACCGGGGCGAACAATGTTGACGTAAACTAGTGGCTCAGATACGAGCGCGTGAGCAGGTGTGTCATAACGCGGGGATGCGTCCATGATGCTGGCGGACTTTACATTCTATCTCGCGAAAACCCCTCGCGCCTCATTTGAGACCCATGAGCAAGCACTTATCAGATCGGACACCGTGAACCAAGAGCACCGCGATCTTTTCGGAAACCCGTCTGGTCGACAGCTTGATTGAATGAAATAACTTTATTGCGGTCCTGCGGCACCGGCCCTAACGCGCAGCGGGCGATTACCAAGAAACAATTCGCGGTACGTACCAAGACATGGAACCGGCCCTACCGGACATATTCTTAAGACGCGGTGGTTTTCTGTGAAAAGGCTGAACACAAGCTGTCGGACGCTGGTATATCACACATATTAAAAGGGTACTGACACAAAATTTAGCGGCCGAGATAGTCTGCTGGATCGATTCCCGTGTACGGGCGTGTACCATCTGCAAAATGTCGGCAGCGAATAAAGCTTGGAAGGTATTTTATAAGATTTTTGAAGTTTGCGAGCGCGATCCAGCATTATAGGCCGCACCAGGTGCATTGACACCCTCGGAGGTGACCCGAGGTGACCCCCCTACTTCCCCTACGTAATCATTGCAGGTGGTACAAGTTATGATGACGTCGTAGCCGCCATTTTCGTTTTGACGCGCTCGCCTCGCCGCTGCGCTGTTGGTGTCTGCTCGGTCGCTGCTCGTGAGTGTGTGGCCGCGGCGCACGCGTTGAAAGTGTTATGTTTGGCGACACTACCGCTTTCCCATTTCTTGCTCCCAATGACTTCTTGATTTCCCCGTGATGCCTGGGCGGAAATGCGTCACTGTTCTGTGTGCTCACGTGACCGAGTGTTTCACTCGCTAGGTGGTGATAGTTGCACCCGGCGGCTTGTCGTTTTCGGAGCTCTGTCAAACCGAAACTTAGGCTGTGTCGGTAATGAGGAGCTTGTAATTAATTATCTGTCGCGCGCTGCAGCAAACGATGTGCCGTGTTATGACTAACAGGCCCCCAGCAACGCATTGCAGCAAAAAACCGCGGGCCAAAATTTTTGTGTCAGGACTCCTTTAAAGCGCGTGGCAGGTAACGCGTTCGCTCTGCTTGCCTTTACCAACTTGATGACCGCCGACTCAGTTATAAAGGAGTGTCGCCGTCTGGAGCACCTAGGAGCCGACGAATTTTACATCATTAACAATACTGATTGTTGAGGTTTTACGTCCCAGAGCCACGATATGATTATGAGGGACATCGTAGTGGTGGGCTCAGGGAATTTCGGCCATGTTGTGTTCTTTAAAGGGACACTAAAGAGCAAAGCGATTTTTCTCGCATTAGTAAAGTAGTCTTCCACGATACCAAAAACACCACGCTTGCTGCGAGAAGACGCTTAATAAGCGAGAAAACGCGCAAGAGGAAAATACAGGTGGCGACGCCACCTTGGAATTCCCGCACCATTTGCCGTGACGTCACATATTTCTGACGGCGCCTGCTTGGGCCTACGTAGTTCCTAATCGGTTAAATCGAAGTACATTGTCCTCTGAGGGGGCCAGAGACTTGACATAACGAGTTTGTGGAAATTTCGTCGCGCCAGTGGCGCCAAAGTACGTTAAATGCTCTTTGATACCTTTTACGTCACGAATTACAAAGTTCGGCGCGAAATTTAAAAATTAAACTTTGAACTCGGTTTTCTCCTCTAATAATAAACCTATGGTGGTGAGTTAAACTACACAAGAGTTCTCTGAGCACATTTTATCAATCTAAACCAATTCATTGTTTCTCTTTAGTGTCCCTTTAACATGCACCTAAATCTGTGTACAGGGGCCTCTAGCATATCGGCTCCATCGAAGTGCGGCCGCCGGAGCCGGGATTCGATCCCGCGACCTGCGGGTCAGCAATCGAGCACACTAAGCACTAGACCATCGTGACGGGTGCGAATTTCCCACCAGTTCGAGTGTAGACCTAACACCGTTAGAACGTCGTCTTGCGAAGCAAATTGATGTCTAGCGTGCGCATCTAAACATGTGACGCCCATCACATGACGAGAAATCGAGGCCACTTGACCGACGTCATTAAGCCCTATTGCCTGACCCAGCGACGTCAACTCTCTTTTTTATACACGCCGTTATTTGTCAGGCATTCACTGACCTCTGTGTGCCTTTTACTGCCTCCGCCGAGAATTCGGACGCCTCCACAGCCTATGTGGACTCAAGAAGTCGACGTCAGTACCCTCTCCTTTCCAGGCACCCTTCAGAGTGGCATACAGCGGATGACAATTCATTCGACTTCTTCTGTAGCAGTGTAGGACATATCACACGTTATTGTCACTGCCGGTGCTTCCCTACGTCTTCAAGCACTTATCCCCCTTACATCAGCCTCTTCTGTCTCGCCGTTATCTGACCCGAACTAAAACTTTGATATTTACCAGCCGTGAGAAGAGTAGGCGCTACAATCTGTTCTCGCCAACAAGTAACACGACGTTATTTAGCTGAATCGATAAGAGAAATTATCAGCCAAGTAGAATGCTATAATTCCTAGTGTCTTTTCATTTTCAAAGGTTCAGTGGACCCGACGGTTTAAACCCGCCTTTCTTGCAGCGTTGCGCGGAGTGGATGTCGTACTGCTTGCGAATTACATAAAAAAATGCGCAGCTTGCCCTAGTGACGCAACGCTGGAACCACCTGCTGAGCTAGTATTCGACGGAGCTACGTTTTGCTAGTATTGCCAACCTGAGAGGCTAAGTTTTTGCTAGTAGTAGTACGAAGTACGCATAGACTTGGCTATACTTGACTAGACATGTCACATGACTACCTCTCACGTGATGTTGTGATTTTACTCATGTGACTAGCTGTTCTTTTTTTTTTCTTTATTCACCATTAGTACACAAGGAGGTCCCGGAGTTACAAAACTGTCAGGGGGACCTCCTATTAGTCATTTGTCAGTATCAATAAATTGCATGATGGCAGAAAGCAGTTAAAGAGTAAAAAAAAAGATGCGAGATAATTATAAGCAGGGCATATAGCAAAAAAGAACAATGGAAAGAACCAACAAAAGGTAATTCACGTCGATTTTGGCAGGAACATGTTACCTGACTAGCTGTTACGTGGTTTTGGCGGGGACATGTCCCGTCACTACCTATTACGCGATGTCGCGTGATTTTTGTCTCTCTCTCTCTCTCTTTATCGTTTTCATTTTTCTATCTCTTTCTCTCTCTTTATATCTTTCTCTGTCTTATGTTCTCTTTCTGTCCTTTCCCCTTTTTCTCTCTCTATGTCTCTTTTTCTATGCTATGCATTACTCTCTCCCCTTATCCTCTCTCTCCTCCTCGCCCTCACATCTCCCCTCCTTATCATCACTTCCCTTTACCGCCACCTTCATATACTATACTATACAAGTCTATACTGTGCTCTGCTAACGTGCCTGGATAGCCGAAGTGATCAGGACGCTCGCCTTCGGATGATGGGTACGCGGGTTCAAATCCCGCCATGTCATCGGAAAGTTTTTTCGCCCTGATTGTCTCTTGCTGCGAAGCAGAAGAGGAAGAAGAGGACACATCGGCGCACGTGTTCTGGGAGCGAAGCAGAAGTTGAAAAGGACAAAGCGAGCGCGTAGGGGTTCAGGATGATGATAATTACTTTTCGGACTACCCGGCGCAACGAATAGCTTAAAGAGCTCCGCTCTTGAAATTCGATTGCACTATGTGAGTGCCATAGGCGTGCACACGAGGTGGGCATGGGGGGCGGCTGCTCCCCCCCCCCCCTGATCACCAAGGAGAGGGCGCAAAGTCTGTCCGATACGTTTACTCAGTTATAGACACGGAGGTTTTGAATGATAACGGCGGCCGAAGGCCCCTAATGTTGTATTCCAAGAACTGTTTACTTCTCATCTTTACTGCCGGTTAACGAGGGACCGAAGACGGGCCATTGTAAGAAGCACGTCACCGCTCCATATTTTTTGTCATCCGCTGTGAAGCATGTTGTCATTTGGGCTCGTCGAAAGATGGGGGGAGGGGTGGTGCTAATATGAACCCCCACTAATGAGGAACCCTGCGCGCGCCTATGGTGAGTGCCATGCGACAGGCGTACATTTGTCATTATCTCTATATTTAAAATCAGTGATCGCATGTCAGCCAAATGTTCTCAACCAATTTGAAGTACATCGCTTTCTGTCAAAACATTACAACATGTGATAGTCAAATACAGTGCCTAGTTTACCGTAAACAGCACTTCTTTTGGATTCAGCATGGCTGACGAAGTTACGTGTCAACTAGAAGACAACGTCTCGAAGCGACTGCATTAGTTATCAAAAAAAAATATTGATGTGGGTTTTATTGATTTCTCTAGGACGTTCTTTCGTTGCGCCGTTTCACATTCACGTTCACTAGGAGCCTTGATAAAAGTGCCTCGCCATAGATTGTTGATTTACGGCGAAGCAGCATCGCAAGGTACACAAGAATTATTCAGGTTGTAAAATATCGACTTCAAGCGTATTTGGAGAAGAGGAATTAAATAAATTAAGTTGAATAGTATATGTGACTTATGCTCACGTGCTGTTGGAGTCTATGTCACGTTTGTCACGTACGCTGTTGGCGTCACGTGCTACGTGACGCCAAAAGGCAGAAAAAGAGTGTTCCACACTCGCCGCCATGGCTGCGATCGGTGCTCACTAACACTCCTAGGTTTAAATGGACATATATACCCTATAAGGTGGACGGGGGGATGACTGCCGCCGTAGCTCAGTGGTAGAGCATCGCACGCGTTATTCGAAGGCCGCAGGTTCGGTCCCTGCCGGCTTTCTTTCTTGACCACTTTACTTTCTTCACATTTATATCCTAATTACGACAAATAACACCCCCTATACCTTCCTCGGCATTATTGTCTGCTATTTCTCAATAATATTGTGTCTAACAAAGAAAAACAAGCCCTTAAAAGTCACCTTTTAGGAGCGGAGCTCCTTATAGCATCACCTGGTCAGTCGTCGCTCCATCCGGCGTGTCCCCGCCGTCGCGTCTCCCGTATCATTCAATGATGGCACTCTTCCATAGAGATAGAAAAAAATGAAAGAAAAAATAAAATAAAAAATACAGAATAAAAAATTTAAAAAATAAAAAAATAAAAAACTCAACAATTAAAAAAGTACAAATAATAATAATAAATAAAAAATAATAAAAAACACAAGACAATACAAAAAGAAGAAAAAAAAAGGAAGAGGAAAAAGGAAAAATAAAGCTGCGTATCGCTTTGATTACTGCTGGGCAAAACCACTGAGCATTTCACGGTGTAACCATGATTGATTCAGGAGCTTCGCCCAAGCTCTTCATCATTCACCCGTGGATATGCTGTAATTTTTTTCCTTCTTACGCATGCTACAAGTATTTTCTAAAGTACAACACGGTGCATTTCTTGGACCACTTTTGTGATTTACTTATCTCAATAATACAGCAAAGATATTAAAACCTCATGTATAGCATAAACAGTTTGCTGATTGTTTATTTTACACACTGGTAGGTAATATAAATGATCAGTCGAGAATTGTCAACGGTCTGCAGGCATTATTTTATGGTGTCAAACTATCGAAGTGGAAATCATTTATGCGATGTCAACCGTTACCCGCATGTCTAGACAGAAAGCGACCATACCGTTCCAATGTTCTACCAAGAACGATTTGTTGTTGAGAGTGGATGATTTTGTGTCCCCAGGTCTCTCAGTCATCGCAAGCTAATGTGGCACGCGCATACTCTTTATGTAGGTTGTAGGGCTTCGCTCATGTTATAATTACGAAGAAGTTGATCCCAGTGGCACCCATTTACTCGAGATAAAGGCCACGTTGTCGTTCTCCCTCGTAGAATCGGAAGCTCGAAATTTTTTACCGAGGCAGTTGATCCTCCACAAGAAAGCAAACGAAAACGTGCATATATGAGCGCGTACATTTCCTGTCCTTTATCTACGTTGTTTCAGAAGTTACTGCCTGTGACATACACGCCAGCCGCTTTCATCGGTAGTGGTACACTGCAGCACGTAACAAACGCGACTGCTCTTGATTTTTTTTATCTTACACAAATGATGAACAGAAACGAAAAAAGTAATACTGCCGCGATAAGAGGACGGCACAATCAGGCACCACCTGCAGTCACTCCCATATATTTTTCAAAAATTCCGCCGAAGGCGGCGAATCCGCAGGACATTCTGCGAAACTTGCGAAAAAAAACGGCGGCGCACGTGCTCATATTCGCAAAAAATATGAAGCTGAACAGCCGTTGGAGCATCTTGAAGTTCGCGGAGAACTGTGGATCGTAGGCGTCTTATAACGATTATGATAATGAAAAGCATTTATTGGCTCCAGAGTCTTTTTTAAAGAAGGGGGGAGGTTAGTCTGCGAGGCCATGTCTGTCAGCCACCTCTCTGGCGCCAAGATTGTGTAGGGAACAGCAGGGTGCTAGATGATGTCAACATAAGGTGCCATTTTTCATGGCTAATACGTGCAAAGTGACGTCGTTTAGTGACAGCTTCATCTCTCTGTAATGTAAACACTGGGCTCGTAATAGGGCTTCAGACGTTGTACGTGGACGTTTTCACGGCCCCGAAAGCGTCGGTCTCTAGATGGTGTGACTGGTTCGACCATATAGTTCACAGGCGACATGTGCGCAACAACACGGTGGAGTCCCTGATATTTGGAAGCAAGCTTGGAGGAGAGGCTAGTAGGGTAAGCTGGAATCGAAATCCACACAAGGGATTCCGGAACAAATTGAGAATACGCATACAGATGGTCATCGTCACGTGGACATTTTTGTTTCCATTGGTCTACGGTTCAGAAGGTACAAGCGAGCTGACGGCACTCCTCGACACGACAGGCGAGATGGGCGTAGATTCGGATGAATCGGTTCGGTACGGCAGAATGGTGTCGAGTGTTGTTGAAGGTTCTCAGCCATATAAGTGGAAAAATGTCGAAAAGCCTGTAGTCGCCTGTGGAACAGTGTTGTAGGCGTACGTGACGGAGGGCAAAATTAGGCCCTAATTAAAGTGGTCGGAGGCAACGTACATTGAAATCATGTCGCCAAGGATGCGGTTGAATCTTTCCGTCAAGCCATTAGTTTGGAGATGGTAGGGGTAGTAGTGCGATGAAGGATGCGACATTTAGGAAGGAGT
The DNA here is from genome assembly GCF_013339695.2 of Rhipicephalus sanguineus. NCBI lineage: Eukaryota > Metazoa > Arthropoda > Arachnida > Ixodida > Ixodidae > Rhipicephalus > Rhipicephalus sanguineus. The sequence continues at coordinate 82,692,716 of NC_051184.2, read as the reverse complement.
GCATTTACGACTTCGGAAAGGAACACACATCCTCTATCGCTCAGAAGTTCGCGTGGTGCGCCGTGACGGAGAATGAAGTTCCGCAGGAAGAAAGCTGCTATCTCACTGGCTGTGGCAGCAGGCAGAGCGGCTGTTTCTGCGTATCTCCTCAAGTGGTCGACGGCGACGACTGGAAGCCGTGAATGGAAGCCGTGAATGGAAGGGGTTCATACAGGTCAATGCCAATGCGGTCGAAGGGCCTGGCAGGGCACGGGATTGGCTGGAGTGGAGCAGATACGTATTGATGAGGTGGGTTGCGTTGTTTGCACTGTGGGTATGACCGAATACACATGCCTTGCCAATATATAACCTCGAGGAAAGTCGGGCGTATGTTTTGAAGACGCCCGCATGTGCACACTGTGGGTCAGCGTGGAAAGCTGAACATAGTTTATCGCGCAGATGGCCAGCAACCACTTGCGGCCGTCAGACATGTAGTTCCATCGTGGACCTCAAAGTGAGCAACTGTACGGCGCAACGCTGCAGGAGGTGAAGAAAGAGTCGACGGGTTAGAAAGGAATCGGATAATGGCCGCTGATCCAGGCATGCTTGCGTTGCTCAGAAGCCATGCCGCAGCCTGCTGACAACGAAATTACTTCGTACATGGCAGATAGGCAGGCAGTGCTTTCAGTTGACACAGGCGAGCATGATAGGGCGTCGGTATCGGTGTGGCGGCGGCCAGACCTGTACACAACGCGCATGTCGAAATCTTGCAACCGCAAAGCCCAGCGAGCTAATCGGCCGGAGGGTTCTTTCAACGTGGATAACCAACAAATCACATGGTGGTCTGTGACGACGTGGAAGGGGCGGCCATGTAGGTTCCTTCTCCGTAAAAGAATAATTTTTCTCTTCTTTAGTGAGGGTGCGGCTTGCTTAGTGGCGACGTTCTCTTGGAATCCTGATTTGCGCTGCGCGAGCACTGCGCCGAGTCCAACACTGCTGGCGTCGGTGTGTAAGTCAGTCGGAGCAGCAGGCTCGAAGTGATGCAGGACTGATGGTGTGGGAAGAAGATGGCGCAACTATTGAAAGACACCATAATAAGCAGGCGACCAAGCGTAACTTTTCCAGTCACTTCGTAGGAGCTGATTCAAGGGAGCAGTGATGGTAGCAAAATTCCGAATGAAGCGGCGAAAGTAGGAACAGAGGCCAGGGAAGCTCCTAAGTTGTTTTAGAGACGCAGGTTTAGGGAAGTCAGCAACTGCTCGGAGCTTGGAGCTGTCGAGAAGAATACCGTCTTTAGATACAACATGGCCAAGGATGGTGAGCTGACTTGCACGAAAACGGTATTCCTTCAGGTTGAGCTGAAAGTCGGCTTCAGTTAGGCACTGCAGTACTTCCTCTGGCCTACAGAGGTGCGTGGAAAACTGGTGAAAATCTGACTGGCATAAGCACGTTGTCCACTTCAAACCATGCAAAAAATTGTCCATCATGTGCTAAAATTTCCGGGTGCGTTGGAAAGACCGAAAGGCATGACACAGAATTCATAAAAGCCATCGGTTGTGATGAAGGCACTTTTCGATTGGTCGTCAAGCGCCACGGGGACTTGCCAATCGCCCCTCTGTAAGTCGATAGAAGAGAAGAACGCCACGCCTTGGAGGCAGTCAAGGGCATCGTCAATTATCGTTAAAGGGTAAACGCCTTTTCGCCTTATCTTATCAAGACGACGGCGATCAATACAGAAGCAAATCGACCCATCCTTCTTCTTAACAAGGACAGCTGGAGACGCCCATGAGCTATTCGAACGCTGGATGACCCTGCGCTTGAGCATATCAGCTACTTGGTCGTCGATAACCTGGCGCTCTGTCGCAGACACACGATGCGGTCTTTGTAGAAGTGGTACATTGGTACCTGTGTCGATGCGGTGACTTAGAGCGGACGTACTGCCGAGGGAAGCTGCTGGCAGTCAAATGAAGAACAGAACTTCTCGAGGAGGCATAGAAGCTGGGCGCGTTGAGGGATAGTGAACGTGTCGGCGATCGAGCTACTCAGTACATCAGGCGTGGGCTTCTCTTGCAAGGATTCACAGGTCCCTCCGAGGGCTTTGTATTAGGTGGTGCAATCAGTTACCATGTCAGTGATTGTCAATGGGTCGACACGGTGGACACGCCCAACGAACTCTCCACGAAGCAGTGTTATATGACATGACAATAAGTTGGAGACGAGTGGTCTCCTACACCTTGACGAATTTTCAAAATGGCAAAAGGCAGCGGTAAACATTTGCGACGAACGAAGATGGGCAGTGGTGTGAAAGGTGCACTTGACTCGGCGATACTGTGGCAGGACACCGTGGCAAGGGCAAAGGAGTGCGGCGGTATTGAAAGGTCTTCCGCAACAAATAGCTTGTCCTCGGCTTCACCAGTATCAAATAACGGGGTATCACAAAGTGCTTCAAATGCCACCTCAGCACGGGAACAATCGATGACGGCCTTAATAGCGGAGATAAACTCCCAGCCCATATTGATGTCGTGGGAACAACAATGAAGCACTAAAACTTCGACGACGTAAACGAAGTCGTTAATCACGACGCGAGCAGTACATGCAGCGCCCGGCCTGATGCGGTCTACGCTGGCGGTACGAAGAGATAGGTTTGACAGTAGCGTCGTAACTTTTTTGAGCAAGCGGCAGAGTTTGCCACTCATAACGGAAACTGCGGCACCAGTGTCGACAAGGGCGTTGGTAGCGCGACGTTGTCCACATTCACGTCAATTACATTGGACGGTGGAGGGAGACACCTTGGTCTTTTCGCGGGTGACGCAGTGCCTGCCTCTGGAACTGCGGCAGTTAGTTTTCCTGCTCCGGCGTAGAAGAACCACGACTTATCGGCGATAGCGAGCCGCGTCGAGGCGATGGCGAGCGGCGGTTAACAGCAGGACGATGGTCAGTCTATGAGGACACATGGCTGTGGTTCCGTGATGCGGAGAACGGTGGTCGTGGTGATGCATACAGGCCAGTTTCAAATCTCGCAGTGGCACGGCTGATGGTTATGCCCAAATGTCTGAGGCGGTGGCGGGGCGGCAACTTTGGCATCGCTCAGAGGCACTCACGCGTAATGTGGGTTTGCGCCGGCTGAGTGTCGCGGGGAAAAGGCAGAGCCATGCAAACTTGCTCCTGTATCACCTGGCGAAGGTTTTCTGGCAAAGGCGATGGTAGGCTGTTGATAGCAGCGAAAGCTGACGTGCGCCTTCAGCACGGACAACCTCCTTGACCTGGTAGAGCAGGTATTCAAGGCGAGGAGCGCCAGCCAGACTTCAGGTGGCCACGTCAGACATGTGTTGGCGCCGCGTGAGAAGACGCTGTCTGCGGAGCTCGTAGAAATTCCGGCAAAGCTCAATGTGTTCAGAGACAGTGCCAGGGTTCTTAGAGAGCGTCACTTGAAAGGCGTCATCGGATATGCCCTTCTTGATGTGATGCACCTTGCCGCTTGCGCCATCGTCGGATTGACACGCCGGCAGAGGTTTAGAATGTCCTCGATGTAGCTGGTGAACTTTTCATCAGTTTTTTTGGGACCGGCTTCGGAGGCGTTGTTCTGCCCGAAGTTTGCGTACGCCAGAGCGTCTAAAAACTGCCGCTATTCTGGTTTTGAAGGTCGTCCAAGTGGGGATACTGGCCTCGCGGTTTTTGTATCACAGCTTGGCGACTTCCGTTAAATAAACATTACGGGTGCTAAGGTTGATGGGATCGTCGCATTTGTTGGTAGCGCTGGCTCTTTCATAGTATTCAAGCCAACCCTCAATGTCTTTCTCATCGGTTCCGCCAAAGATCTCGGGTTCTTGCAGAAGCTGGGCACCGGCACATACCATGGTTGGTGAAGACGGTGGGGGTGTCGAGATGGCGTCGTCAGGCAGCACGGAACTGCCGCTACGTAAGCCATACTTACAAAGTATGGCTTACCGTTATCAGCTGTTTTATAACGACGGAACACTCCGTTCCTGCACTGATTATTGCAAGCACAACACATTTACAAGAACGATAGTCGACTCTCTCGAAAAAAAAAATATTCACCGCACCGTCTCCGACACTACCGCTATCTCTTGTTCATAAATTTGCGCACTGGCATAGGCGATCGCAGAGGGGGGGAAGGGGGGCGGCCGCCCCCCCTAGTCACCTAAAAAGAGGGCGGCGCACAGTCTGCCCCATACATTGACTTAAAGGGGTGGTGCCACCAAGTTTGTGGCTTGTGCGTTCGTTGCTGTAAGCGTTTCCTATAGCTCCAGGAAGCATGATACACGTACCAAGATTCATGTATTCTCGCTAAATATTTTAAGGTCGCCTTTTATGCAGACACCTCTCGGTTCCGGTTTCTGGGCGCCGAGGTTGGGCAGTGACGTAGCAGGGTAGGGGGCTTGGTCACGTGACTACATAAGGCTGTGACGCACTTAGCCAGGAAGCGATCGAAACTCGGCGAGTGTTGTAGCAACCGATGCTTTGCCGGTATTATAGTGAACTAGAATATGTAGCGAAGCGTTGCAAGCCTGTAGTGGGTCGCCCGCTCGAGCGCTTACTAGTGGGTCGTCCTCTTCCGCTCTTCTCGGACAGGACGCTCCTCGCGCTCAGAGTCGGCACCCCGCCTTGACTGTCGCAGTCGTGTATCATCGCCGAGTGCCCGCTAATAAACGTCTTTATAATTTGGTGGAGGGTGCTGGGCTTTCAGAACAACTTCGGCCCTCATTCGATGCCCCTGGCTCTTCGATCCCGTACCCTGCCTCCTACGATGCCTCAAGACGCCTCCCAGCAAACGCCGCCGCCTACACCGACCTCATGCCCAGGTGTCCCTCGTATCCGCGACCCTCCGGTCTTCACTGGCGCAGATGGCACCGACGTGGAGGACTGGCTCGCGATTTACGAGCGCGTGAGTGTCCCCAATAAGTGGGACGAGGCAGGAAAACTGACTAACCTGGTTTTCTACGTCGCTTGTGTGGCGGGCTTGTGGTACAACAACCACGCATCAGATTTTACGACGTGGTCCGACTTCAAGACAGCCATTATCAATGTGTTTGGCCGCCCTGCCCTTCGTAAGCTGCAGGCCGAACAGCGCTTACGTGAACGCGCTCAGCAGGCCGGTGAATCATTCACCAGTTACATTGAAGACGTCCTCGATTTCTGTAAGAAAGCCGACGCCACCATGTCCGAATCTGACAAAATCCGGCACATCATGAAAGGCATCGACGACGACGCCTTTACCATGCTGCTCGCCAAGAACCCCAGCACAGTGGCAGAGGTCATAACGCTCTGCCAAAGCTATGAGGAGCTGCGCCGCCAGCGATCGATGACCCGTCGCTCTCCATCACGCGACGCCGATCTCGCTGGCTTGTCGACCATATCCGACCACTCCGCGTTGCTCGCAGAGATGAAGACATTCGTGCGCGAGGAAATCGCGCGCCAGTTCTCTCTGCTGGACTTTGCTCGCCCGCAGTACGTTCAACAGCCGTCGACCACACTTCTGCCTCCGCTCCATCGAGCAATTGAGCAAGAAATCGCAGAGGTCATGCCCGAGTACCACCAGCACCATACGGCTCCTGCACCCTTGAGTTACGCCCGAGTGGTCGCAAGAACGCCCCCAGCAATCCCTACGGCTGCCCCACACATTTACGCCGAAGCCTCCGCTCCACCTCACTCTTTCGAAGCGGATGTACCGGTAACCTGCGCCGACGTCACGCACAGGCCACGACTGCAGCCAACTATCCAGTCCCATCATTTGCCGCCCCGTCAATCCCGTCCTGCACCATGGGCGGGCCCTGCCCCAGCGAACCGATGGCGCACACCTGACAACCGCCCCATATGCTTCGCATGCGGTTACGCCGGCCACGTGGCGCGCTATTGCAATCGCGTGCAGCCGCCTAGAGTCGCGTCGCCTGCCACCAGCCAGTCGAACCGCCCGTATTACGACCCACCTACGCCTCTGTCGCCGACGTCTCGCCCCGCTCCATCTACCCGCCGTTCGCCGTCACCACGACGCCGCTCGCTATCACCGATGCGGCCACGTCTGGACCCACACGACCAGGAAAACTAGTCGCCGCAGTCCACGAGGCAAGGGCGGCGATGTCATCGAACTGCGAAAGCCCTCAGCGAAGCCCATCGAACGTGATAGACGTGTTTGTGGACGGTGTTCGTGCATCTGCCCTTATCGATACTGGAGCCGCCGTATCCGTTATGGACGCAAAGCTTAGCCGAATACTGCGAAAAGTGACGACGCCACATTACGGGCTCTCCCTCCGTACGGCCAGCGCCCAAAGTATTCACCCTACAGCGGTGTATTCACCCTACAGCCCACGTCGTGATTAAGGACGCTATGTACGCCGTCGAATTGATCATAATTCCTGCATGCTCTCACGACGTCATCCTCGGATGGGATTTTCTCTCCCGCCACGACGCCGTAATTCATTGCGCACCCGCCGAAATAGAGCTCTCACCGTTCTCTAATTTGACGCCGGCAGAGAGTCCATCGGCTGCGAGCAAGGTACTCGTCAAAGACGACATCAAAGTGCCTGCAAACTCGTCAACGGCGGTGTCAGTCTACTGCGCCAGTCTATCCGACACCGTTGCAATCCTCTCGCCATATGACCGTGTTTGCACGAGGAAAGGCTTGCTGGTGCCTTTCGCGACCGTTCAAGTCACTCAGGGCAGCACCTCTATTTTTGTAATCAACCCCTCCCCGTACAGTGTTACGTTGGTGCGAGGGGAATGTCTCGGCAGCGTGGAACCCCTCGAAGACACAAAAGTTATGGACGAGCCCGATGACTCGCACGGCCGAAGTTCCAGTACGCTCAGTGCTGTTTCGACGTCTGGTTCATCACCCGCTGACGTATTTGGTTCCTCCATAGCTGACAGCCTTACGCAGGTCCAGCGTTCCCAGCTTCTGGGCCTGTTGGAAGAATTTCGCCCTTCTTTCGATGTCGCTCAAACTTCTCTCGGCCGCACGTCGGCCGTTACGCATGACATCGACACTGGCGACCACCTGCCGTTGCGGCAACGTCCATATCGCGTATCTCCCGCAGAACGCCGTGTAATCACCGAGCAAGTCGACGACATGCTTCGACGCGATGTCATTCGACCCTCTAACAGCCCCTGGGCGTCCCCTGTCGTTCTTGTTGCGAAGAAGGACGGTTCTGTGCGGTTCTGTGTGGACTACAGACGACTCAACAAGATCACTCGTAAGGACGTGTATCCACTGCCGCGAATAGACGACGCGATTGAGAGCCTGCAAGGCGCCGAATTCTTTTCATCTCTCGATTTGCGCTCAGGGTACTGGCAAGTACCTATGGCTGATGACGCTCGACCGAAGACCGCCTTCGTCACGCCCGACGGCCTGTACGAATTCAACGTCATGCCGTTTGGGCTGTGCAATGCGCCCGCCACCTTTGAGCGCATGATGGATACCGTTCTGCGCAACCTGAAATGGCACACGTGCTTGTGCTACCTCGACGACGTCGTCATGTTTGCTCCGGACTTCTCCACGCATCTTCAACGCCTACGGCATGTTTTGACGCGTTTGAGCGACGCCGGTCTGCAACTTAATCTAAAGAAATGCCGATTTGCAGCACGGCAGCTGACAATCCTCGGCTACGTCATGTCCAAGGACGGAATTCTTCCCGATCCAGCCAAGCTTCGGGCCGTGACCGAGTTTTCCAAACCTACGTCCGTCAAAGAACTGCGCAGTTTCGTAGGACTGTGTTCCTACTTTCGGCGCTTCATTCGAAATTTCGCGACTATCATATCGCCACTGACGAAGCTCCTCGGAAGTAACGGGCCCCTCCATTCGTGGTCTTCAGAGTGCGACGACGCTTTCGCAAAGCTCCGTCGTTTGTTGACGTCGCCTCCCATACTACGCCACTACGACCCTACGGCCCCTACAGAGGTACACACAGACGCTAGCGGTGTTGGCCTTGGTGCTGTCCTCGCGCAGCGCAAACCAGGGTTCCCTGAATATGTCGTGGCATATGCAAGTCGTACGCTTACTAAAGCCGAGACCAATTACACCGTCACCGAAAAGGAATGCCTGGCGATCATCTGGGCCCTTACGAAATTACGACCGTATTTTTATGGTCGCCCATTTGATGTCATCACCGACCATCATGCACTATGCTGGTTGTCGTCATTGAAGGATTCCTCAGGCCGCCTCGCCCGCTGGGCACTTCGCCTACAGGACTACGATATCCGCGTGATGTACCGCAACGGACGCCAGCATGCTGACGCCGACAAACTCTCGCGCTCCCCCTTGCCTGACGACAATACTCCCAGCTCAGTGTCTCACAATGCCGTTTCCTCTATCGACATTCACACCATCGCTACTGAACAGCGCAAGGATCACTGGATTGCCGCACTGATAGCCTTGCTGACTGATCCATCGGCCACACCACCCACTCGCGCGTTGCGTCGTCAAGCACACCATTTCGCCGTTCGCGACGACCTCCTCCACCGACGCAATTACGGCGACGGCCGCCAGTGGCTACTCGTAATACCCCGCAGTCTGCGTTCTGACATATGCGAGTCGTTTCACTCTGATCCGCAGTGTGCACACTCTGGGGTATCGAAAACCTACCACCGCATTCGCCAACGGTACTTTTGGCGAGGGATGTACCGCTACGTGCAGAAGTTCGTTCGCTCCTGCATCGATTGTCAGCGCCGCAAAACTTCAACGCACCTGTCGCCGGCAGGTCTGCAACCTCTACCTTGCCCTAACCGGCCGTTTGGGCGCGTTGGCATCGATTTGTATGGACCACTTCCTCTAACGTCGGCTGGTAACCGCTGGGCCATCGTCGCTGTTGACCACCTTACGCGATACGCCGAAACTGCCGCCCTCCCAGCGGCTACAGCGCTTGATGTTGCCTCCTTCCTGCTGCACCGATTCATGCTGCGCCACGGTCCACCCCAGGAGCTGCTCAGCGATCGAGGTCGAGTCTTCTTGTCCGAAGTCGTCGAAGCCATTCTCAAAGAGTGCAACGTTGTTCACCGGAAAACTACTGCTTACCACCCGCAGACGAATGGCCTCACCGAACGCTTTAACCGCAAGCTCGGCGACATGCTCTCGATGTATCGCCGCCGATCACACAAATTGGGATGCCATTCTGCCTTTCGTCACCTACGCCTATAATACCGCGCCTCAGAGCACTACTGGTTTCTCGCCCTTTTTCTTATTGTACGGCAGGCACCCGTCGCACACAATCGACACAATCTTTCCATACAAGCCGGATACGTCTGAGTGTGCGTCTATTTCTGCCACAGCAAGACTTGCTGAGGAGTGTCGGGAGCTTGCCAAGACATTTACTACCCATGACCAAGAGCGGCAGAAGAGCATTCGCGGTTTCACCACCACTTCTGCACCCACGTTCCTCCCTGGAGCACTCGTATGGCTCTCGGTCCCTACCACTGCACCTGGCCTCTCTTCAAAATTACTGCCGAAATACGACGGCGAAATGTGTCGTCGAACGCACGTCCCCGGTCAACTACGTGATCGACCCCTTGAACCATCTTCGGACATGCGCCGTCGAGGGCGCGACATTGTCAACGTGGAGCGCCTGAAACCCTACCATGACCCGCTCATAGTGACAAGCAGTTAGGTCGCCAGGCGGCTCCCTTTTCGCACCCGGGGTAATTGTAGCGAAGCGCTGCAAGCCTGTAATGGGTCGCCCTCTCGAGCGCTTACTAGTGGGTCGTCCTCTTCCGCTCTTCTCGGACAGCATGCTCCTCGCGCTCAGAGTCGGCACCCCGCCTTGACTGTCGCAGTCGTGTATCATCGCCGAGTGCCCGCTAATAAACGTCTTTATAAATATATTGTAGTTCACTACAGCCGGTACGTACGTTGCGGAGGTGGCGGAGGTCCGGAGAAAAGGACCTACGCCATCCCTCACACCTCTCATGGACCTCCGCCTCTCACGTCACTATAGCAGATCTGGTGTGACATCACTACAACTTTCGTTGCCCCTTCTATAGAGCTACGTCAGTGTTGGCGCGCTAGCGATGGGTCTCGATCGGGAGAATGGGCATTTCGGTACACTTTGGAAGTGAATTAAAATATATTCTAAACGTCTGCTGTGTCTGACCCTTCGTGTGGAGCGTCCTTGCATACAGAGGAAACTCACAACAGGCTTGTTATAGCCTCTATATTTGATGGCACCACCCCTTTAATAGGGATGGGGGCGCGCCTCCATGAACCGTCGCCCCCCCCCCCCCTGAAGGGGAACCCCGCTCGCGCCTATGCGCACTGGTCACTGACATGTCAGGTGCCACGACTCAGACCTGGAAAAAAACGCATTCATTACTCTTTGGGGATGTCTGAATGGGAAGTGCTCCCTTTGAACATACCGAATAATGATGGAAATAGTTCTGACGGTCTCAAGTGGTACCTCTGTCTTCTTTATTTAGACATCATATTTTTTTCCGAAGATGGCCTTCGAAGAGTTGTCCTGTCTCTAAAGCCCACATTGTGCCATTTCGGCTACGAAGAGCCGAACGTTCTAGGAGATGTCGTAAGCCAAGGAAAAATAACTTGCCCTCATTGTGAATTAACGCGAGCCGTTGGTTTTAGTGACACCAAAAATGACGAGGTCTTCCGCTTTTTGCGGACGTCCACGTGCAAGCTCCGCTTTGTACTAAACATTTCGAAATTAGCAGAACCCTTATACCATTTCGCGAAATATAATGTTGACTTTATTTGGTACATAGAAAAGCACCGCGGGCTATGCTGGTCACTGTGACGCCTTGAAATTCTACCGTTAATAGGTAGCTTTGACGACGACATCGCAGTAGCATATTGAAATGCGGGCGAGCTGGAACTTCTCCATTTTTGGGCAGCGCAGTTACAGAAAATACACCAAAACTAGAACAGGACAAACGCTGGTCTAACGACACGACATTGACCCTTAAGTTGCAGACAATGTGGGCCTCGGAACCGTTCTTGCGGAATGGCGAAAAGGCAACGATTGCTCGGCTACGCTTGTTCTACCTTGTCGTAGGCTGAATATAACTACTCAATCACGGGAAATGAACGTTTACATGTTGTGTGTGTGACCATAGGCCATGCTCAGACCATATATGTCCAGCGATGCTTTGTGTGTTGCAAAATCGAGCTATGTCTAAGCAGACTTCAAGAGGCCGCTTTATATAATTTACCGCCGGCATGCCGTGCTAAACTCTGTCAATCGGCGATATTTATTGACATATTCTGCTGCGATAATCGTTTCAATAAGAAGTACCATCCTATAGTGTAATGTCGGTTTTCACTGCTATGCAAGCCATTGTTGACATGCAAGTGACGGCTGTTAAAGAAGGAATCTTCTCCTTTTATTAAAGGTTATGAGGGCTGATGAAATCACTGGGCTAAAAAAACGCAGTTTCGACGGAAGTGGACGTGAGTGCGTTTACTCAACCAGCACCAAGCTCAACGGGAATGAATGCGAATTCGATTATGGGTACAGAAAGGATGGAAAGTAAGTGGAATGTGCATACAAGGAATAAAAAGAAAACACGATATGAAAGGCATAGATGGCAATTTGAACAAATAATCTGTATATTTGGTTGGTACACCAGCACTCGATCATGTTTTATGTCAAGGTGCGATAAATAGGATTTGGGGAAATAATACTACATACACACATACACACATACACACACACACACACTTTCCCACAAAAAGCTACAGAAGAAATCGCCTAAATAATAATTGGAGATTACACAACTTCATTCGACTGCATGATCCCGTGTCCACATTAAGCAGTTAGGGACGTTTTTTTTTGTATAGCGGTGATAAACATAGCGAATTGTGTTATTCTATGACAGAACTGAGTTGAAGCTACATGAACAAAATGTATTCGAAAATTGACTTTTTTAATGTTTACTAGCGAGAGATTGTACCAAGCTGGCGCAGGGTCTATTTGGTACAAGAAGACATCGGTGAAAGAATAATCGCCTCCAGTGTCGATCAGCGCAGTGACATTGTGGACATCGTTAAAGGCGCGTTTCAACTGGAGCGACGCCGATTTCGGTCTGCCGATTGTGGCCGAGAGTGTCTCTTGTCGTGTCCTTGTCCCAGAGTGTCGGAACGGATCGAAAACGAAGAACGAAAAACGAAAAAAAACCCCGATATTTTTGACCGCAACGTAAACGTAACCGAAACGTTATCTATTATTTTGTTTCGGAGTGAAACCGAAATTTTTTCGATCGTTTTTCGGTTCAAGAGAAAACTTGGCAATCCGGAACCACGGAGGTCATGAAACGCGAGCAATTATGCGTATCTCAGGGTACAGTATTAGCGCGTAGCTTAGGCAGGAATTCCAAAGCAAAGATGTGTAGAAATTCTGCGAACAACGAAAACAGTGGCAACCAGAGATGTTTAATATTAACGCCAGTGGACTTTTGCGCGCCTGTCACGCAGGACAGCGTGGGGAGTGCATTGTCGGCGCTGAATTGTAAAGTGGCTAGTAGCGCAGCGTGGGAGCACACCAGGACAAAGAAGAAGTACGAGACGAACACAAGCGCTTGTTCTCGTGTCGTACTTCTTTGTGTTTGTGTGCTACCACGCTGTGCTACTAGCCAGTTTACGATGAAATAACAAGCCCATATTGGTACCCTTGTCGGCTGAATTTGTTACATGCGAAAGCTGTTATGAGATCACAGCAGCCGATTTTGGCGCCATAGTTGTCCGCCGCTGCTGGTGTCCGTAACGGCTATCGCGCGAAATAAGAAAAAAAAAGTCGGCAGATCCCACGCCTTGTGGGAATAAGTTTCATGCGAAGCAATCAGCGACTAATTGTCTATGCTGCATTTTTTTGGCTTTGATCCAAGCGTTACGAGGTGGATCGACGTGTTTTTGTAAGCGTAAGTAGTTGTGCGCACATCGTGGCCTTACCAGGCACGTCAATTAGACTGGCGTTTAAAGGGTAACCTGAAGGAGCACAGACGTGAGTACTATCGAAACGAAGGGCACTTTTACGGTGCGATGATATGAATATCATACGTAACTTTCGTTAGGGTATTGCTCCAGGGTCGCGCAACGCTTGAATATAGCTTGCTGAATCATAGGCATGCAAATGTAATGTTTATTTAGACTGGTATAAAGCGGAGCCAACACCGTAACTACAGTTGACGTTAACCCGGCATGACACCTTTATCATAGAAGTACATCTGCAGTTTTTGTTGCTTTGGTATAAAATAAGATAGCCAGCACCACAACCACAATTGACGTTGCGCCGACATTACGCCTGCTAGGGTCTTTTCCAAAGCAGTTTCAAGCAGTGGCGTGGCTCTGTGGTTGAATACCTGATTGCCCCGCATATGCTTGGTTCGATTGCTACTGGGGTCCTAACATTTATTCTTTCCATTTGTCGGGTCACGCTGCCGATGTCGATTTTCTTAACAGTGTCGCATTTAAATTACCAATTTCTGTTCTCGCTGTTCTTGGGAAGATATAAGCTGTCAATCACCTGTGGCGCACACCCGCTTACCGTTGTCCGTTGTATACGGGTACGTGCCACAGGTGTCCAGAGGAAAGGGTTTGACGATGTACGCGACAGGATTTTCACGTTATCCTCTGTCATGACCAGAAAGTCATGCTCGCCAACCCCTCTCACCCTCCCATGCCAATTTTGGGCTACACGAAGCTATGGAGGCGATCACGATCGAGAGCAGCCAGACGTAGGTGGCTAGATAGATAGAAACGCTCAAACTGCCTTGGGTTCGCTAAGAAATGCTCCGCATTTAAAATGAAATGAGAAACACATCTCTAGGATTGGATGGGATTTTAACACGCGCCCTCTGCGTGGCAGTCCAGTATTCCGCCACAGTCCCACTCTGGTGCTTGTAACTCATTCGCAAAATACTCTATACAGGCGTCATGTCGGTCAAGGGAATCGTGTTAACATAGGTAATATAGCGTAGCAGAAGAGTAAAATAAAAACCTGGCGTCACACAATGCGAATTGCGCACGAGTCTGTCGTTCAATGCTTCAACCCGTTACAAAGGGCTCAGCCAAAATTCTTCATCGTCATCAGTCACAGCACAAAGTGCATATAGTGCCTTAGAGATGTGTAGCGGGTACCATGATTCTCCGAAGATTGATGAAAAATGGCATAGTGGCTGCTTTGCTACCTTAGAAAAATTACGGTGATTTATGCCGTAGGGGTTACATTGCATATGTACTTGTATTATTTGCCCCAAGAGAGTCTACACTGGGCTCCAGAAAGGCCGCTCTTCCAGCTTTCGCTGTGACTGCTGCGTGCTCCGCGCAGGCCTGGTGATCATTTTACTTTGTCAGAACAGCGGTCTCGCACATCAGAGAGTACACTAAATGATGTGCTGCTTCTGAGGTCGAGCTCACTCCCTTGACTCAAAACATTGAGCCCGCTAAAAATCCTAGTTGACTTATGAGAAAATAAATACTTTCTCTTTGAAGCATATACTTGTTCGTGCTATTTGGTAGGAATTCGTAGTAGTAATTTCCGCTCCTCTAAAGAACGTGGGAAGAACGTGTTTTACACCTCTCCCACCTTCTTAAGAGGAGGGCAAGTACTACATCCCAAATCAAATCTTGTTTATGATTACCTTAACTTCAATTTTTTGTATACAAGAAAAAACCGTTACGAACCGTTACGGAACATTTTCTTTTCGATCCGGAACAGAAACGGCACGGAACTTCTTGCGGTGGAACGAAACAAAAACCGAAACGAAAAAATTTCGTTCCGACACCCTGCCTCGTACTATTCACTCTGCAACGACGCCCACAGTCGGCCGATTGTCTGTGGAAGACGCCGTCCGCATCTTGTCGTGCTACCAGCCTTTCGTCTGCTGTTTCTCTAGTCACACAGGAGGCGCTCGCGGCGGCACCTACCTAGGGAGCCTACATGACCGGCCGTGGTCGTTTAGGCTCCCTACACCGACCGGACTTGCTCGAAACAAATTGAAACCCACTTCAGCCGACCTCCTTTCTCGACCGTTGTCCTTTTCGGCGTACGCGGCGCAATCTCATGCCAGCCCCCGCTACGTCAGAGGGCTGTGCCAGATGCCGATTCTCAAATCTCCGAAGGTCTTCCGGGGGCCTCCGATACTTCCCCAGGATGTCCCCTTCGAGGTATGCAGCGTCGCAAATTTGGTTTGAGCAAGGAGTGTTTTCGCTTGGCCACCAGTCTCCCGAAGACTTCCCGACAAGTCGGCCGATGCGTTTTGCTGGAGTTCTTGGTCTGCCATCATACACTACGACGACATACTGTCTTTGGAAGCGTCAGCGTCGTGTCGTTGTAGTGTAAACGCGCCTTAGGAACGCCGAGGTTGCAAGTTCCTCCTGTTGCGTTCCGGCTAAGCCGCAGGGGCCGATGTCGACTGCATCGGCCTATTCCGCTGCTGCTACGCCGCGTTGTCTTGTACTTTCCCGGCGGCGAATATTCGTCTTCAGGGGTTCTAGTGGCTGGCGCGTGTTCCTAAGATTTCGTCGCGGCGTCGCCGGAGGAGGAGGATAATGTCACTGGCTAAAGATGCACTAACTCTAGGCGCGGGCCTCGCCGGAATGTGTGGGAACTTTCACGATTGCTTTGGGATCTTCTGATAAGGCTTCGCGAACGACCGAAGTAGTTCAGTCTATTGTGGAAGCAAGACAATACCAGAAATGGCTCCGGAATGTTTGATCGCGCATGTATGGGAATCGATGTTTTGCACCCACGGTCCGAGGATCGACTGCCGACCACTGTCACTTAGCTGCATTTGCTGTCGGTTTAGTTGGTACATGGCTGAAGTTGAATTGGCTGGCGCAAATACTCGGACATGGATGTAGAAAACAGGACGCGGAAAAGCGCACACGCGCAACAAAATTTTATCCTGCGAAGAGCTCTGCATCACAACAATTAAGCATGCGTATAAGACCGCAGAAAGTAAGATAACCTGATTTGTAGGAACACCACTTCGTTAAATGATATCGACGGGAAAGCTATACTCATTATGATAAATGGTCACGAAAGGAACGCTGATACATTCGTCACCAAATTGCTGTGTGTACATAGCCTCAGCCATTCCCCGAGCCACCTTGTCATTGCTTTTCCGCAAAATGCAAACGTTGTCCAGCAATGATTCACTCGTGCATTCCTTGCAGTGTTATGGCACATGAGATCCCGTCCCATTTCTGATAGAAAAGTCGTGCTCTGCTAAGCGGTCAATAATACAACGGCCAGTTTTGCCCGATGTGTAGCTTGCCGCAGCTCAGTGGAATTTGAACACACAAGCAGTTGAATTTTTGATGAAGCGCGTTTTCTTCGTGTGTTCTTTTTCGCATTCAGGACTTAGTAGGCGACACCCGAGAATAAATACGGAAAAGTTTTTGAGGAGCCGAAAACACTACCGTTACGTTATACCTAGAAGCCACATTTTCCAAAGAATAAGCTAGACTGTGTATATACGGATTAACGACTGGACTTCAAACATTCAAAATTTGAAACTTTATTCATTCCAACATTCCATAATTTGGGATGCTCAGGACCGGGGTAAAAAAACCTCTTCACGGGCTTGACTAGGACCACGACCGCATCTTCTTATCGCTGCCTTGAAAAGCATTATTCTCTTCACGCCGAACTTTCTTTGGTAAAGCTTCGCATACAGATCCAAAAACAAAGGACAGGAAACTTGCCGAAACAAGCCTAGAAATTTGTAGTTCGAAGCTTTCTTGCACGGCATGGGGACAGGACCAAGTTAGCGCCGTCTGCAAACTAGCAGTGACTATCGATCTCTTCACAGTTTTGAATGGGCAGAGTGAAATGAGCAAAATTCTATTCCGACATAAGGGTGATACATGGTCTTAGTAAATCATAAAAAGAATATGTAGAAATTGCATTTTGTCAATAGTTGGAAGCTCCTAAGTAAACATTAGCCCTTGTCGGGCAGCGCAAACCAGATCACACCCAACGTGTAGTGATTAAACTTCGAAATTTCAAAGATAGCAGCATTGTTCTGAAAAGCTTGAGCAAACCAAACGACCTGGCATCCCATCGAGTGCGGACCGAAGAAGATTTTTCACCACGTATGAAACTAATAAGAAACACTATCCGTGATTGCGGGAGCGCGAAATGAAAATAAAACGAGAAATAATCGCTGCAGTTCGATAAGCTCACAATGGTAACAGTACTTACGCCGTCCATTTTTAAAGCAATAAAGTGGTCCTCATCTCAAGATATGACGCTCCATCGAGCGACAATTCACGCCTTTATCCCAGCTTTATCGATGTCTTGCATAATTGTGGCAAATTTTAGAAGTCTTGTTAGAAGGCAGCATCATATTCGTGGTATTGCCGAAGGCTACTATCGTGACATCATATTGGGAAAAGACACATGGCTGACATCCAGTTTGTACAACAATAGTTTCTCTTTATCTAAAAATTTAGATAAAGGACAGAGCAGAAACACGATGAGGTGGTGCTATGATGGCAGTAGAAAAAATTATTGGGGCTTCGCACTAGGGATGCCATGTCTGAAGGAAGAGCGCAGACGGATGGCCATACTTGTTTTTAAAGACGATAGTCTTTCTTGAGGAACTTAAACGCAGGAATTTCGGTCTGTCTTTCTGTCTGTCTGTCTTTCTGTTTGTCGGCACGTCCCTCGATTCAGCCACTCGGCCAAAGTTGAACCACTTGCCCAAGGGCCAGCCATCGTGAACGGCTGACTAGGTTCATACTTGTGTACATTGTTGATCAAAAAGCAAACATTACGCATATCTGAGGTGCAACATCACTAGGTAAGTATTAGGTGGTGTGTTCCTTTAATAGAAAATACATAGATACGTAATTCTAGAGACCCTAGTTTCTTAAGCTGCGCTGAAAATGCGACTGCGCCAAACGGCTTCCTCCGTGCCCTCTGCACGAGCTCATTGTTGTGTTTCGGTTTCGGTTCAGTATTGCACTGTACGAATGCCATGGGGCGCCACTCCAGCATTCCTGCTTTACCCAGGCGACGTGAATATAAAAGAGTGTGTGGAGAGTACTCGTTGAGTGCGGACGTTTCTTCTGCTTCGGCGCTTCGCGCCAAACCGCGTGTTCGGGCTGGCTGGCGTCCCCGCCGGTCGCGTTGGTCACCGCCGGTCTTCGCCTGCTGCTGCGCCGGGACTACCAGCCCGCAACAGAGCATTCACGTCTTTCTGTTTGTCTGTCTGTCACCCGATTCAGCCACCCGGCCAAAGTTTAACCACTTGCGGAATGCCCAGCCATCTTGAAGTGGTACCGCCGTTCATACTTGGGAACATAGTCGATCAAAAAGCAAATGTTACGCATATCTGAGGCGCTACATCAATATATGAGTATTAGATGGTGTGTTCCTTTACTAGAAAATACATCGATACGTAATTCTAAAGACCGAAGTGTTTCTTAGGCTGCGTGGAAAATGTTAGTATTTTCCGGGCTGCGCTGCAAATGCGACGCTATGAGCCAGATCGGCGATTCAACATAGAGGAGGAGGACACATGTAGTACGGCAGGCAGACGACTATCGTCTTTCGGCGACATTTGCAGCGAAGCACGCAGATACGCGGCCAATTTTGTTTTGTATTTTTTCTTTGTTTCTTTTGATTCTTTCTCTTCTTCTGTGTTTCTTGTATCCAGTTTTGTATCTATTTCTTTCTCTCTATCGCTGCTTTATTCTCTTTTCTTTTTTTTCTTCATTTCTCTTTTTGCTTCTGTTTTTGTATTGCTCACTGTTTTTTATATCCCTTTTTCGTGTCTCTTTTCTTTCGATATATTTCTCTCTCTTTCTATGTTCTTCACAATCTTTCAAACATTTTATACATTTATTCCCTATATTTCTCTCTATTTTTGTCTTCCTCTTTGCTTCTATCACTATCTTTTTCTCACTCTTTGTCTCCGTGTTTCTATCTTTTTTTACTCTTTTAATGTCTTCATGCTTTTTATTTCTTTAAATTTTTTCCTTCTCTTTCTTTCTATCTCTCTCTTTCACGCGTTACTTTTCGCTTGACACTCGCCCCTGCTGTACAAAGTAGTGGGGCTTGCCCAATTCCGGTGGCGCATACTCACGTGAGCAAGTTTGCACGACGAAGCACAAGTTACCGATAGCTTAAACATTTTTGCTGTAAACCGAATGAGGAGAGCGCGTGCCGTCTCATGATGATGATAGTTTTTACGGCCTAAACAGCTTCACTGTAAATAATTCTGGAAGATTCCGGCAGAAACAATTCCGGGCTCTCTAACTCTATTGCGTTTCATATTGTGAAGGTTCGTGGGCCCAGGAACTCAGACGTGCAGAGCCAAGACAGTAGATGTAGAAAGATTACTTTATCATTTCAGACGGAGCACAATTCAAAGACATACACACTGACACAATACACATAAACTGGACACTGCACTGACAACGGTACTGTTTCAGCCTTTTTGAAATACCATTCACGTCCTTCCATGGAAATATGCACGCCACCACACGCTCGTGACCCAATGCCTACAATGTCGACGACCACTCACTCGTACCGTTGCGACGAACACAGGCGCCGGGCAGCACGATGAATTGGTCGTGTCCGGCTTGCAAGCAGCCTCGTCTTGAAGACGTGCGACAATCATGCCGTTGCGGCCAATACAGGCGCCGCGCAGCATGATGATCTGGTTGTCTCGTTCTCGCAAGAAGGCACGTCGCGGGTGCTCGTGATAGTTACTTCTGGTACGGTGCCGCCGGCAGTGTGGGACCGTAGCATCCTCCTCGCAGGCGTGGTGACACCCGCATAGCGGCACTGGCCTAGCCACGGGGTCCGTAACCCCAAGCGCCTGATCGAACACGGCGACGGCCGCGCACCCAACTTCGTCTTCGTCTTTGTTCATGTAGCTATTGGGCATTCGAAGGCGGTGAAACCGAAACTGACTCATCGCAATATCAATTCTCGCCCACCCTGAGTTGATAGAGACTGCGAAACACGCGTGCTGTGGCGCATACACGTATACCACGGGCCGTGACGGCTATGGGCCATGTGCGACTATGGCAAATTCTTTGATGACATACGCAACAGGCTTGTCGTGTTATTCATGCCATGACTTGTCAGTCATAACGGTCATACACTCATGCTCTCCTAGGCCATTTTTGGTGCATACCAAGTAAATGAGCCGACCATGAGAGCAACCAGACGTATGCTTATAGATAGATAGATAGATAGATAGATAGATAGATAGATAGATAGATAGATAGATAGATAGATAGATAGATAGATAGATAGATAGATAGATAGATAGATAGATAGATAGATAGATAGATAGATAGATAGATAGATAGATAGATAGATAGATAGATAGATAGATACAAGTGGTCAAAGTGCATTTGGTTCTCTAAGAAATGCTTCGTATTTAGAAACAATTCCAAGCGCACCTACCTGATACTTGTTCCTGCATTGAAATTTTGTGGGTGCTAATCGAGCTTTCATGCTTAACATGTGCCGTATCAGTTTGTTACCGTCCGCCTGGCTCTAAGGAAACATTCGTAATTGCCTAAACGAATCTTGTCTCTTGCATATAATATATTTCCTATCTCTCCTGCGATTCTTCTGTGTGCCTAGGCATTAACCGATTGGCGCACCCGAGGTCGGCGCAAGGAAAACTGAATCGAGGATTTTTTTGTAGACCCATTTCGTCGTACGGACGGAGCCAAATGGTTTCCGTGCCGACGCAGGGGGATGTTACACTTTGTCTTGTGCATACTACAGAACCCTGATACATGCCTGTTCATCTGTCACAATGCATCAGTGGCCGCGATATGATCCGCTGTCAATACGCGTTAACCTGTAAAAAAGAATAATAGAAGAGAAAACAATTTATGATTGTGTAAGCGCATATGTTAAAATGATCAACAGTGAGCTGTCGTCCTTTGCTTAAAATTATTCAGTGGCACGCAGCATCGTGACAGCAATGGAAACTGGATGGTTGTTTGCAACAAGCTTATTAAACCTAAAGAAAAATGTAATGCAAAAATACAGATGTCTACGCTTACTGGAAACGCGTAGTTTGCCTCTCACGCAAAGCAGTGCGTCAAGAAATAGAAAAAATAATCTTATTCGAAAGCTAATGTTTCGGAATCTGACGATGCCTCGAACGCCTATGGTGCGCAATCAAAGTCATGCAAGATGAAAATAGTGGCAACAAAGGACATGTTCTTCAACCACGATATTTACTATATGTTAGCAAACTCTAAACAAATCTTGCAACTATCACGCGCCAAGCCGCAATCGTCATGCTTTATATGGATTACGAAAAAGAACTAGTTTTTAAAAGCGAAGGTCTTTAAGCCAGCCATAAAATGTGCGCGTTTCACAAAAAGCCGTGCGCAGTAGCGACAACCACGGTGCTGCTATCGCTCAGCCACGCCCAGCGACGGAGACACCTCCCGCAAACGTGTTCCGCCGCGCGTCCGCCGCTCGAGCGATACAGCCATGGGAAGCGCAAAGACAGTATATACTACCCAAGAAGCAGCATCGCATCGTGAATCGAGGTTTGTCGCTGTGTACACAGGCGTCCACTGTTAAAGGGAACATCGGAGCGTGTGGCGGCCGCTCGGCGCCACCGGCGGCCGCCGGCTGCAACGAGATTCGCGCAGACGCAGTGAGCACCGTGCCCGGTGCTCTTTCGTCACGTCAACGGTTCGCTTCGCGGCGATTCGTAGCGCGGAAGCAGACGGCAGCAGACGACGAAAGAGCACGACTCACAGCGCGCACTGCGCCTGCGCGAAACTCGTTGCAGCCGCTGGCCGGCGGTGGCGCCGAGCGGCCGCCACACGCTCCGATGTTCCCTTTAACAGTGGACGCCTGTGTACATGAACGGCAACGGCAGCGACAAGCAGATGCAGAATACGCGGCCACAGAAAGGGAGAACAAGACACGACGAGGAGATGCTACAGATCACCGTGTGTGGAATGCTGCGCGTATGCGAGCCAGGAAACGCCATCAAATCGGCCAACTTCGGTGTGTCTCAAGCCTTGTGCGGCCGAGCGCAAGCTTTTACCATTTTTTTCTCCCCTTTTGAGGTCGCTGCTGCTACAAATTCTTTCTTTTGTTGTGTTTTTACAGTTATCCTCTGGCCCCTTACAATATTAACCCCGGTTTTGTGCCTCCATCATGATTACCGTCACAATCGCTGCGAAAGGGCACCGAAGCTGCCATTGATCATCTTTCTAACAGGTTGGCTCTTAGTCCACGTGGTCTTTGCCCAGAAGTGGAGATATTAAAGAAACCTTTGATACCTCTCGTTTACGCATCTGTTTCTCAACAATATATAAATTTAAGGTGTGTTCCAGAGGGATGGAAAGTTAGTAAACTAATTCTATTCTTTAATCCGGCGACTTCTTATCTGTCACGAACTACAGACGCATCTCACCGACCAGCATATTACGTAAACTGTTAGGATACATCGTACGATCGGCAATTATGGAATAACTTACAAATCATAACTTCATCCTTTGTAACCAACACGGCTTCCAACGAGGTCTCTTATGCGAGACGTGGTCATTCGAGCTAGTCTCTGACGTTTGCGATGCTGTTGATGACTCATCGCAAATAAAAGCCAGAATTATCGACTTTGCGAAGGCCTTCGGCAAGGTGTCTCATAAATTGAGGCCGGATTTTTAGGCAATAAAAAGCTTGTTTTAGGTGCCAAAAATAGGCAGGTAAAGCAATGTTTTAGGCCTCTAATATCGTAAATATAGGCACAATAAATCTCCGCATGAATGCAAATAATTTAAAACCAAGACGTGCGCGACCTCTATCTAGGACAGGAAAACAAATGCTATTGCTTAAGATGGCGCAAAGGCGCCAACAGTTCAACATAGCCGTGCAATTGTGCTTTGTCCAGCATGGTTTGCACAACACGATCTCTCTCGTGTTCTGCATGGTGAGTCAAGTGTCCACTGTCAGATCAACTAACTCCTGGGTGTCTTTTCAGCATGGCTGAGAAGGGCAGAGCAGGAGCAGATAGCCAGATCGGTAAAGGACCAGAAGAGAGGGATTCCTCCTATTGACAGGGTTGAATCGCGTAGAGCCAGTTTATCCCCTGGCAGTGAACCACTGGCGTAGCCAGGCGGAGGGCGGGGGGTTCGGGGTTCAACACCTGACCCCCACCACCACCCCGGAAAGTTTTCAGCTTTGCATGTGCATATACATATGCGCACACATACAAACGCACGCAAAAACATACATAAAGTACGTTGAACCACCCCCCCCCACACACAAAAAAACATTTCTGGCTACGCTGCTGCAGTGAACACCTTACAAAGTAAATTGCAAATAGAACAAAAGCTGCGTGACACATCACAGTTTTCTTTCTTTTTTGCTCTTCACTCTCCGTTCCGTTGATGGTTCTCCGCGGTTTCGCATTCGCCAACCGCTCACGCGCCATGTCAGCGTGACGGCGAATGCTGGCCGATCTGTCCCACAGCGATTGTTTCCGGTTGTTGGTTGAACTAGAGGACTAGACTGAAACCCATGCTTCCGAACAGTCAATGTGTCGCGGTAACACCAATAACGGTCTCGACCAAAGTGCAGCCGGGAGCGAAACTTGAGGCTAAATAGTGTTCGTACATGCGCCAATTTGGAAAATAGGCATTGAGTGACATTTGTAAGCATTTAGGCACGAACGCCAAAAATAGGCATTTATAGGCACTCTAAAACACTATAAAAGCCCTTCTTAAAGGAGTGGTGCCACCAAATTTGTGGCTTGCGCGTTCTTTGCTGTAAGCGTTTCCTATAGCTCCAGGAAGCATGATGCAAGCACCAAGATTCATGTATTCCCGCTAAATAATTTAATATCGCCTTTTGATGTCCCCAACTTTCGGTTTCGGTTTCTGGGTGCCGAGGTTGGGCAGTGACGTAGAAGTGTAGGAGGCTTGGTCACGTGACCACACAAGGCTGTGACGCACTTAGCCAGGAAGCGATCGGAACTCGGCGAGTGATGTAGCAACAGATGCTTTGCCGGTACTATAGTGAACTAGAATATATTCTAGTTCACTACAGCTGGTACGTACGTTGCGGAGGCGGCGGTGGTCCGGAGTTCACTACAGCAGACCTGGTGCGACGTCACTACAACTTTCGTTTCCCTTCCTACAGATCTACGTCAGAGTTGGCGCGCTAGCGATGGGTTTCGATCGGGAGAACGGGCATTTAGGTACACTTTGGAAGTGAATTAAAATATATTCTAAACGTTTGCCGTGTCCGACCTTTCGTGTGGAGTGTCCTTGCATACAGAGGAAACCCGCAACAGGCTTGTTATAGCCTCGAAATTTGATGGCACCACCCCTTTAACCTCTGATTCATGTTCATATTGATACGGGGTTGTTTGAGTATATACAAAATGTATTTACAAAGAAGAATTGGTAAAAGAGTCAAGATGGCTGACTACCACACTTGCGCGCCAGTCAGCCCTTCGTCTTCCTCCACTTCCTCTCCGTAACAGGACCCCCGGGCATTGTAGCGCCGTCTCGGTGCAGGTCCGACGATGAAGCGCGAGAGAAGTAGGGCTTCATCCGCGAAACATGCACAATGTCAACAGGTGGCGGACTTGACGAATCGAAGTGCAATGGCGCAATCTCGTAATTCACGTCGCTAACTTGACGCAAGACTTGGTAGGGTCCTGTGTAGCGGGACAGGAGTTTCTCGGAGAGCCCTACACGGGAACATGGCGACCAAAGGAGCACCCAGTCACCTGGGGCAAACTTCATATTACGATGCCGGTGGTCATAGCGGGCTTTCTGCATATCCTGCGACGTGGCGAGACGAGATCGGGCGACTTGACGAGCCATGTGAGCCGGGCCAATGGGGTCGTGAGCGTACATGGTAGCACACGGTGCGGAAGGCAAGACGGTGTCAAACGGCAATGTGGGGTGGCGACCATACAAAAGACAAAAAGGCGAAAATCCCGTGGTGTCCTGTCGAGAGGAATTATAGGCAAAAGTCATATAGGCCAACGTGGAGTCCCAGTCGCGATGATCTTGAGAGACATACATCGAAAGCATCTCTGTGAGTGTGCGGTTAAGACGTTCAGTAAGTCCATTAGTTTGTGGATGGTAGGCGGTAGACAGCTTCTGCTCTGTGGCCCAAGATCGAAGGAGGTCATCAACAACTCTGGACAAGAAAGAGCGGCCGCGGTCCGATTATAACGAGAAACTACCCCGCATTGTCTCCTTCCGCATTGGTCGTTAGCTGTTTCTGATGAGTCGAAATTTTTTTGGTCATGGATACAGCATCTGCTCGTAACGCGATACATCAAATGACCCCAAAATGATCCATCGCGTAATGACCACTTATGCACCACTACATCAAAAATAGGAGAATACACTATTTTCAGTACGGCATATTTTGGCCATTGGTTCTTGGCCATTCTTCAAACATTTTCGGTGTGCTATAAAATTTCGAGCTTGTTAGGCGACGTCACAAATCTGCGAAATCTGGCGGTGTTAAAATGACGTGTGCACAGTAAACAGCGCGTTACTATGCTGAACAATACCTTAACATTTTTGGAATAGCCGGACAGTGTCTTATTCTGAATGTAATTAAAGAAGGCTGGCCGCCGATCACATTGGCAATGGCTAATTATAGCAGCCGGCGAGATGGATTCATGTGAGTATAATAAGTATTTTCAGTTGTAGTATAGCGATGTTGAGCTGTTTCTGCGCGTATTAAACTCTGTGAACTCATCCTTGCTGAGAGAGAGGGATGGAGGAAGAGAAATATACCGCGGTGCACGTGTGTGCCTCTTTGCCATCCGAGTTGTACTTTGCCCTGTACAAGTCAATTCGAGATGACTCAAGACCAACTAGCCCGGCTGTCACTTCAGTCTCCTTAGTCCACAAAATCGTGGCCTGTGACCATTTCCATGATTCGGTAGATCAAGTCGCGGGACAAGCATGAAAGCTGGGCTTCACAATGTACTCGAGTTCGCTGCCTTATTCCTCGCCTTTTTCCAAGCCACCGCGATCGCTGCAAGCTACCACATGATAAGCAAGGCACGCAGAATAGTTGAAAACTAAAGGGGAAACCTTAATTAGCTCCCCCAAGGCGGCTGAGCTAAAACGCTCTACACTCCTGCACACTCATCGACTGATAGCAAAATGATTCCAGAGCTGTGGTTATGGTATTCCTTTCCGATGAAAGAAAATTGTTTTCCTGAAACAAGAATAGCGCTTGATCGGTCCATAAAACGTTTACTGGCTCCGGTCTATGTTTGCGTTGTCGATTATGTAAATTTTTTGCCACACAGTGCGGAAAAAATTTGGCAGAGTGCTCAAACGTTAGAGAGCCCCTACACAGCGATATCCTTTTCTTCAATGGTGTAGTGCAAAGCGCGAAAGCGTTTCATAGGCGGTCTGCTCCGCAGAGAACCTACAGTGCGTGGTCCTGATAGACGTAAAATGTGTAGAGCATAAGCGTAGGACAAATTTCGTTATATAATTAAGTGATCGCTCTGTAGGGGCATCACTTCACCTTAGTTCATTGTTTTCTACTGTGCAGGTGACAGTGACCATTGTCGAGAGTGGGGAGGCTCAGCTCCTATAACTTTTCTCATAGGGGGCGGGGGGGGGGAGGGTCTGGCGCTTGCCTTGCCCCCCCGCCCCCCCGGTATATACGCCTATTTTGGATTGTAACACCCCTGCGCAATGCCTTCTTAGATCTTTATGATATATGAAAAAAACTCTGCGCAGATTCAGTGCTATGAGACGAAATAAATAGCGCCAACCTTATATTATTACCGAAGTGAAAGGAGTATTCGGCGTGCTTTAAAATGAACGATTGTAAATGTTCTGGAATCCAGAGTCGTAATTAAAGGGCTGGGCGCGGCGTTGGCACATTTAGTATTTAGCGGTAAAGGTATTTGGACATTTTACACGTGTAAAGTTTATTCTTAGCCTTTCGTCCAAAACCAGGAAGTAAACAATCGAGGACGTAAAAAACGACAAGCAAAAAACATAAAGAAATGATTCAAAACAAAACTAGCAAAAAGACGTTTAATTTGCGTGAAGGCACAGGTTTACTCTGAATATAACCTAAGAGTATGTGCGTTGCCTGCGTTGAAGTTATGACAGCAACTCTTTTGAGAGCGCGAAATTTTTCTCACGATAGTTCTGCATCCGAGACAACCTTCTGCGTTTCATTTGCGTCAGAGAACCGGAGGAAATTATTTCTGTTTTCATATTATAACAAATAAAATTATCAGAAATTGCCCGGAGAAGTGAATGTCGCTGTCTGAAATAAATTGGGAAGCTTGGTGCATGGAAAGTTCATGAATTCATCTTTCAGGTTCACTACCAAGCGCTTCTACTGCAGACTCTCCAATAGCGATAAAGGGCCAGTGATATCAGTCAGGAGCGACAAAGAACGAGGTAACAAGTTCATTCACAGTACACTTCTGCGTGGTTCCCTGAAGCTGCGTGCATGACCGCCGAATTTGATTTCACCGCACTGTGAAGTACGCTCAGGAGAAACGGCATGAACAGTTTTTAAGCAAATAAAATGCTGACCAGATTGTAGCGAGAAGCCCTGGAAGTGCGGAAGTAATTTTCGGAGAATTTTCAAATTACGGAGGTCTCTATCAAGAAAAAATTGAGTGACTTTTTCGCAGCTACGTTGACTCAACTGAAAAGAACCTTGCTCTCATGAAATCGTCTTCTACCATGCATATGCTTGCGAATCTTCGCAAAGCTTACTTGCGAAAACATTTCACGCATAAGGGAATATTTTCAAAATAGCCCGGCATGAGTAGAATGAATATTTTCAAAGGCTAAATATTACAGTGAAACCTCGGTGATACGATCACAGTTCATACGAATTTCGGTATGATACACATTTTTCGTTGGTCCCGGCCAAGGCCTATTGGCCTGCAATGTAAGGAGTACGATTGTTGCGAACCGATTTTGACCCAGCGACGCTTGATACGAACGTACCTACCGCCCAGGTACGAAGAGTGCTGTCCGCACTGTCGCGGGAAGACGGCGCCAAGCACGTGCGAGCGCGGAAGGCAAGCGTGGCATGCCGCCGCACCGCCAATTGTCAGAATCACGGTGTACAAAACACTTTGTTACGGTCAGAATAAACCTTCGGAGACGCGTGACGGCCTCCGAGATTCTGTGCGCGAATCTTTGAGTCCTCTTTGCGCCTCCGTGTGCCTTCGCAGTTAGATTACAGAGGACATAGCGTCATGCTTTTGTAGCGTTAGCTACACTTCGCCTAGCCGAGCCCATTTCGCGGGGATCCTCATGAGCCGTGCTGCGCATGCGCGAGGATCAGTGATGTCACACAGCTGGCTCACCGGAGCCGGCATCTCACGCGCTTTCCGCCAAAGCCGCGCGCGACTCGCCGCCGCTGGTCTGCACATTCGAGAAGAGTGACGTCGTAGCCATGGCAGACACACTGGCGCCGGCGCGCGCGCAGCTATTCGCCTTCGCTGTGCAGTCGCCGTCTGACATTGCGCTGGAGCCGCTTGATAACGCCTCTGACTGGCGTTTGCAGGTGGGTAACGCCCTGGAGAAGTAGAGCGCAAATGCTGCTCAACGGCGCGGAAGAGCCGAGAAGCTTATCTCATCGGATTCCGAAGTGGTTGCCTGGCAATTAGCGGTTCAGCGTACGAAGAATGAACAGAAGAAGGCTAATAACCGTAGACAATCTGGAAAGCTAAAAATAATCAGCTGAGCCATTGCTAACGCCACGTATATCCTGACATAGCCGTGCTAAGGCACTGCAATTTTTTTTTCTAGCGCATCGACGCTGGCTGCTGTCGTTGTACTGTGCTTACACGTGCCTGCCTCGTGCGTCAGACATCCTATGAAAGGTGGATGAGGAATGAAAGAAGGCGAGGACGGTCTTGGCGAAGGAGTCAGGCCTCGCAACGTCCACATGCGCGACCGTGCTGATCGCACTTGTGCGGGCACCGCCGTAGATCTCCCAAAAACATCCCCAACACCTCCGCGATAACAACATCATAACACAGGACCTTGGTTCTGTAGTTCTGTGGCCTTGATCCATCGCTTCAAAACGCTTCTTTTGTTACGTTCGATGCAGTACTCCGGTGTCATGCAAAAAAGCATACTGAAATTTGGAAGGGGCAACTGCTGTCAAGGTTCACAACGCACCTGGTTCATTAATTAAATACGCGGGTACGGGCCGTATATTTACTTGTGCTGGTAGGATTGCTGACATTAAAAAACTTTACTGAAAATCATTGAGGGTTTTTCCTGATGCTGTTGTGGCCCTGAAAACGATAAATGAAAATGTACGCCAGCTTTCTTTTGTCGCATGGTAATTTCCATGCTTTCTGGTGATACAAATTCGGATGATACGAATCTTTTTGGTGGTGCCGTGGGATTCGTATACGGAGGTTTCACTGTACCAGCTTACACATGAATGCTTCGAAAACTCTCATGAACAGAGACGTATCCAGGCAGCGAACACCTACCTGCTCCTACTCCCTTTTTGAGGTATTGCTTTAAGTAGGCACGAGGAATGCGTTAACTGCATACAGGAGTGCGGAGGCCCCTTTCGGTGATTATTCTTCCAATTAACTACCTGAATTATGAGCGGCGCTCCAATCCTATGCCGGCAAACATGCTATGACTTGGTCGGTTACATGTAAACTCGAGCATGAAGGACCCTTAGGGCGAAGCTTAAGCGTCCCTCAATTTTTTTCCCTATATTATCGCTGTTTATTACCCGCTACGTACAACTTCGCAGGTGAGCCTATGCCCCCCTAGGTCGTAGGTTTAAGCCTGCTTCCATCCTATTTCTTCTCTGTCTCTATATGTTCACATACAAAATACTGTAAGATACATAAGTATAAAAATGACACAATGCATGCCTGTTGTCAGCGTAGTATTCTGCGAAGTAGCAGCGTTCACATTATTGAATTTTCGTCCGCGCGTATCTGCAGCTTGCGATGACTTGGCACGTATGGTCATATTTTGCATTTTTCCTCCGTACGACCATACGTATTGCACTAATGGGTGAAATCCATTCTCAAAGGTCAGAGTCGGAGACCTACAAGTGAGGCCCATGGACATTGAAGAGCGTTGCGGCATTCTCACGCATATGGAAAACGGTAAGTGATAATCCATTCATCCCAGGGCATTTATAAAGTTACCCCTATGATGCTGTTCTTCCTTGCCGTTCACCTTCGCGTACGTGTCCAAATGAGTAGATCTGTGTGATGGTTGTAAGCAACAGTTTATGACGAAGGTGCACGTACAGAACCTGAATTTAGACTTACCCGCAATGCGAT